>NC_060150.1:54462247-54478317 GCF_021292245.1 Micropterus dolomieu | reverse complement strand
ACACACACACACACACATACACACATACTCTCTCTCCCTCTCTCTCTCTCTCTAAACACGCACACATGAGATACGGCTGAAACTAACTGGCAACCTTTTGAGGTGGGCTGTGAATTATCTACAGGGAGGCCTTACCTCTGATGAGGGGAAGATGACACTCTGAGAGGGCCACAACAGGCCTTGTCTACTCCCTTTTTAATACGACTGCCACAAGCGCCTTTCGGGTCTCTCCCTGCATTAAATATCTGTCGTTCAAAAGAGACGGAGAGCACGTATAGAGGTCTCTCACTCTCTCAGTTTACCTCTCCGGAGCTCATCTCAATTCACACCTCAGTGCCAAGGATAATAACCAGCGTCATGCAGTTGGCGTTGATTTTGCGATTCAAATTTTTTAATTCAAAACTTTTTTAACTAATTTGCACGTGAGTGGGTTGACATAGCCTATGGCTTTTCATGGCAAAGCAATAGGCCTATGTCTTATTTGTTCTCCTTCTTCTTTTAAAGCACAAAATAAAAGCTGGCCTTTATGTCTCCAGCCTCACTTGTTCCGCATCAGGCCAGGTGAGGCGAACGGCTGTCGCTCTCCAGGGTGCTGAAATAACGCACCTGAAGCTTCAGTCTTCACTCTCCTTTAAATGTCATCATATTGCCTATATCTTCTACTGGACGTTAAATGTTACAGTTTGAAACACTGAAATACACTTTTAAAACAGATGCAGCATAAATCTCAGAGCCACGAATCTAGCATGACATTATACTCCTGTACACTGGCCTAAATTAGTTTAAATAAAATTGTATGTTTCTTGTAATGTAGAGCAAAGAACACGTATATCGTAAAGCATATATTTATTTCAAAGCAACAGTAAGTCATATATATTAAATGAAATATTTGCAGGAGTTGCTCTTGGTTTGATTAGGACAAGACTAATCATTTATGCCACTGGCTAAAAATATTGTGCTATAGTCCACACTTCTGAGAGAAAGGGGATTTTGAAACGTATATTGTAAGTCTGTAATTGTTGAAGATATTTCTTGCCTGTTTTAGAACTCTAAATTTTCAGAAATTGAACCATATCACGTTCGGATGGATCTAGGCCTAATTTAAATGTGAATTTAGACAAGTTAACCAGTTCAACAGTTTCAGAGTCTTTGTCATCACGGGCATCTGTGTTAAACTCAATCCAGTCCGATCTCCATACAGTAAAGTTCATATTGGACTGTTTTGACTATTTTGCTGTGACAGCAGGTCCGTCATGAAGGAGATGTAGACGATGGCCAAACGGAGTGTGTCGATGCGGGACAGTCTCTTCTCGTAGGCGAAAGTGGGAACTTTTCTCCTCAGTTCATCAAACGCCTCATTCAGGCTAAACATCCGCTTCCTCTCCCGCACGTTGGCCGCCTGCCGCTGGACCACGGTAATGATCCTCCTCCGTTTGGACTTTTTGTGTTGCCCGTCCGCCCCGCATCTGTACATCGGTGAGCCCAACACCAGGTGCTCGTTTTCCAGATCCAGGCTCCAGGGCGAGTCGTTCAGCCGCATCTGGTTGTCCGGACTGCCTGGGACATTATCCACCTGCTGTTCCGGTCCCAACGTGTGCTTTTGCGGAAACTGCATCAGGTTCATGTCATTGACAAAATGTATTATCGCGGAGTCCACTAAGCGGCCTTGCATCTCCACATTCGGTCCCAAACAACAACCACACAGAGAATATGCCACTTTTATATGTCTGCTATTCAGTCAAGTGTAGTTAAAGTGAAGCCAATCAAAGCTTTCAGGACAGCATCTCAACAAGTAAATCCAGACACCTCCAAATCCGGTCAGCGCACGACAGGGTGAGATCCTACTTGGCCCAAATCCAAGGGTCTTTCCTGCTGTTTTAATAAGTCGACTATGCCTCCTCACAGCGCGACATGTTTCATGTCCACTTTAGCTCTAAACTGAGTCCATTTCTAACGTTGATCGGCAGGTGAGTGGGTTGAATCCGAGGAGAGAGGCTTAAAAAGGACGAGAGGAAGCTGGAGGGCCCCGCCAATTGATGCGCTGTCCTCCTGGATGCCCTTAATGAGCTTCTGAAGAACGTTGGCTCTTGACAGAGGGTCATACAGTCTTGTTTGCACTCTCCCCTCTGCTTCAGAGGCTAAATAATGACACTTTTATCACTTAAACAGGCCAGGAGAAGACCAAATAGAACATTCCCCAACAGTCGCTATACACCCCAGGCTTTTCTGTTGCAAATTAAAGCAAATAACTGTCCGTTCCCATGGCAGGACAGAGTCCACATGGCAAGGACTGCCAACAGCGCCACTGTGACTATATGTCTCCAAAGAGAGTGCTTGGTCACTATAAAGAGCTCTGCATTAGTGTGACCAAATTTGTTGTTGATGATGTTGATGATGATGATGGGGTGGTCATGGCCATGGTAAAAAAAAAAGATGTGAAACTCAGTCTGATCAATTAAGTCTTGGCTTAATACTATTTGCTTTCTAGGTTAAAGCGCAACTAGACTAATTAGAACCTCAGACATGTTCACACTTTTCTCAAAACCAGAAACACAAAATTAACAAACAATTTCCGTGCCACTATACACTATTCCACTATACATTTGTGTGAGAGGGAAATGAGTTTGTAATACTTTGTGTCCATTTCAGTTGTTAAGAGCAGTATACTGCAGATTCACCTGTTGATCAGCTGCAATTCTTTACATGCAGCTATATTGTTCAACTGGGAGATGCTCACATTGTTCTTTGGAGGGATTGCCAAATTCACATACTATTTCCCAAATATAATCCTATCTTATTTTACTCAAACAAACTCAAACTTCAAATTAAATTGATTATACTTTAATCAGGAAGTTTGACAAACACAAACGTTGATTTGTCTAATAACTGAACAGGCAGTAAATAAGGTCGTATTTCCTTTATAAATTCTGACACATAGTCTCAGTCTCATTTTTGTTTTTGGGTGCACTAAGTGCAACTCAACTACTGTGGTTTAAGGAGGAGACAGTATGCTGTTCTAAAAGTTGGTGAACTCAGCATTTATAGTGGTGTTGTTTTTAAAGCCGACTCATGATGACGAATTGTTGCAGAGGCATGAAAATTCAAACTTTCAGCTTTACAGGTAATTGATTATATTAATAGTGTAAAATTGGACTGAAGTTCTCCTTTGGACATCCCCTTCAGGGAGGTCAGGGGTTGTCGTCGATCCCAGAACAGTAGGCTACCTCTGGAGCTTTGCAGAGATTTGCATTTCAACTGAAGTTGCCATTCCTTCATGCAGTTGGTTGACAGGTCAATGACTGAGCATAGCTGCCTCCAATTCATAAACATTTAAAGGCAGTGTCTGAAAAATGAATAAATAGTTCACGACCTATTATAACATGGTTGCAGACACATATATGGTCATTTTTAATTGTTTATTTATTTTTTGTGTTTATTTGTTTATTCATATGAACAGCTTTAAATCTGCCTGTGATTGTACATTTATAAACACTCAATAAATGCTGTAAAACAAAATGTAAGACAGTTCAATTATATTATTAAATTTATACTGTGTCAGCAAGACTGTTTATACCCTAGTTAAGGCTGTTCATTGCTATCATGCAGACAAATGTATTAATAAACTAAATAGAAATGCAGTTGCTTATGCTTAAAACAACATTATACACTGTAAAACTCATTATAAATACTGCAAAAGATATTACATTATAAAGGACTTTAGAGTGAAATTTGCAGGAAAATTCAGTAAAAAGACAGCTTTTACAGTTAAAGGATGTTATTGTTGTTTTTTTCCATTTAAATTGAAAGCAACAAGTGCATATAAATCTTACTGAAAGGTTTTGTAATTTCTCATGTTAATTCAGCAGAAAAGGGCTGTTGGACTAAGACTTAGACTAAATTTTAACATTATTATTATTATTATTATTAAATTAACATTAGATGCAAGTAACATATTAACAGTAACTTTGTGTGTTTTTTGCTATTTGAAGTGCCTCATGCATTCCAGTGTGATTATTCCATAGCCTATACACAAGTGCATAGAGTGTGAATGCATAAGTGTCTGTCTTATACATACTCCAACCTAAGTGTATATTCTCCATTGCCCTCTGCAACTTCTTCTTCCTCTCTCTCTGTTTTTCTGGCAGGCGGATAAACATGATGGGACATTCCGCCGGTTGTCATGGAAACGCTGAGAAAGCACAGCTGGGCGGAAGAATATGAGGTAATCTCACCCTGGGGCTGCTGGGTAAATATTGGTCTTAAATAAGGAGTAAAACCCCAAAAGAGGCGCACACACACGCACACACGCACACACACACACACACACCTACAGGGGTTTATCCCAGTTTTGTCAGAGTGGAAACACACAGGACAGACCTTCACACAGAGATTCATAATGTCTTATTTCCTGCTGTGCTCTGTTATTGCTGAAATTAATGGTAGTGTGCAGTGTGACTAAATGTTTGCTGAAGTAAACAGTGGAGGATTCTTAGATACCTCAGAGTAAAACAAAAAAAATGTCAAGAACTGGATGTTCAGTTCAGTCAAGTGAATTTAGACTTAGTCTATATGCTATGCTAGCGGCTCTACTATGCTGCTGTACCCAGCAACGCTCCAAGCTAAATGCTAACTTCCACATGCTAGCATGGTCACAATTACAATGCTAACATTCTGATGTAAAGTAGGTATAATGTTTAGAAGTCGAAAAATGTTCAAGCTCCCTGACTCCAGACAAAAGTGGATTTTCTTATTATTTATTTATAATTTAACACTCGTGATTGAAATAAAACAAAAGATTCAGGTTAGCAAAACAACCTTGCTTGCATCAAAGCCCTTTGTTTTTGTTTTTGCAACCATCCATCCATCCATCCATCGTTGGGGCACACCCTGGACAGGTCGCCAGTCCATCTCAGGGCCGTTTTTGCAACCACATTCATGCAATTTAGGTCTGCTCAATATCCACGCCCCTCTGCACTGGCACCGTGGCCCCCCGGGGCGCCCAACCCCCAGTTTGAGAATCAGTTGTTTATCATATTAGTTTAGTGTGTTAGCATGCTACCATTTGCTAATTAGCCTAAACACCAAGTACAACTGGGGCTAATGGGAATGTCATTAGTTTTATTTATAGGTATTTGGTCAAAGACTGTGTATTGGACCAATGTATTGGGAACAATAATGTGTGTAACACATTTCATGTCCACGCATCCAATAGTTATTGAGACATGTCACTCAAATATCAACCTCTTTTTGCTCTAAACAAAAAGTCATGGAATCATCAAAATTAAGACTCTTGGGACAAAATGTTTGTATAACATTGATTGGTCATCCGTCCAAAAGTTCTTGAGACATTTCAGTCTGGACCAAAGTGGTGGGTAGCCTGACTAACACCATCCTTATAGCTACAACACCACCACTTTATAATTTGTTTTAAGTAATTTTGCAGTGAATTGACCCCCAATGGCCAAATGCAACCTAGCACTTCAGTTCATAAATTGTGTATTTGGTATCTTACAGCACTTACAAGTACATATATCTTCTTTATACCACACTAAAATCTGCTTGGGAAGAACAGACTTGAGTCCTATGTGTTGGGAAACATGATTTCACAAATTTCACATCAGTGTGGAAATAATAGTGTGGATTCTTGATATGTAAGTATTGTATTTTCATGCTGAAGCAGTTGTCATTTAGACATTTTTTAAATATAGAGCTCACTGGAGGACAGTATGTATCCAGTGTAGGGCTCCAGAGCAGCTAGAGCTGTTCTCACCATGTAAATCTGTCTTCCTACTCCTCCTCTGGCTCGGTCCTCCGTGTGCTGTAAGAACACAGCCAAATCTCTCCCACCACCGCTGTAAATCTGAAACTAGAGACTGCTTTCTAGTTCTGTTTCTTTCTTTCTCCTTGACTCCTCCTTAGTTTTCCTTGTTAATGTGAGAGTGGAGCAACTCAAATGGTGTGGCATACTTTTTTCAATTCAGTATAAGCACTGACAGATTAACACAGTTGTCCACTGACAGCATATACAGACTTAATAAGTTGTAGGTCTATATGGCAGAATTATTATACATACATTGTAAACCGTGTATAGCATTTGCAATAAAGCAAATTTGGAGTTAGCATCTGGAAATTTAAGAGGAGTCAGAGGGAGACAAGGGAGATGTAAGGGAGATGAGTTTAACTCCTGACCTATCTGACTCTTCTTCATTGTGTCCCTCTGCCTCTCTCTGCCTTCCTTTCCTTCTCTCTCCACACCCAGAAGCTGACTCATTGGTTCACTTGTCCCACCTTCTTCTACATCTCACTCTCTGATTGGCTGGGCACTTTAGCCACCAGAGAGTCATGAAGTGTTTACGGAGCTGGGTGGCGAGTGAAAGGTACGGTTCATGCATGTGTGTGTGTGTGTAAGTTGGATAAACCCCAATACCACATTATATATCTCCTTACCCTCCTCCCCCAGTCAACCCCCCCCCCTTCTAACCGCAGCATGCCATCAGCTCCTCCTTTCCTGCTTCTTAATCCAACCTCTCAAACCTCTTAGCTCTCCCTCTGACTGCCACACTAAAAACCCACACACCAGTGTCAGCACCTTGCCTCAGTCCCCACCCCCCTCTGCTGTCTGAGTAAGGTCTGTGTTTATTTTCTGAAAGAAGGTCACCCGCTCTCTACTATGCTTTTAAAGGGTGCCATGTTTCATTTGTTTTAACAGTCATATTCTCAACTCTGTTGTATGCTGCGATGCCTGATAGCCCAGGATGATCATGATGAATATGTATATACTGTAGGAGCAGTGTGCGTTCAGCAATTTGGCACAGTATGTGTGTCCTTACACATGACTGTTCCAGATAGACTAGACTTTTTTTTCTACCCACCACAGTGCAAGAACTGCTTAGAAACATTGGCGAGACGGAAAACATGGACAGCACTGACAAGAAACATCACTAATTCTCACACAAATAATGAAAAAAAAAACTTTTGAATGAATGAATGTGTATCCCTCCAGCTGGAATTCTGGTCATAGGCAGTAGAAGGAGCGCTACTTTAGCACCCACTAATGGCATATCAATAAATTTACTCTTATATTGTGCATGACACCGTATTTTAAGCTGTATCACCGTATTAGCTTGTATCAATCATCAGTAAGCCCAGCTCCACCTTTAAAGAGGTCATATTGTCCTTATTTTCAGGTTCATTATTTTATTATTTTATTTTTAGGGGTTGTACCAGAATAGTTTTACATGGTTTAATTTTCAAAAAACGCTATATTTTTGTTATACTGCACATTGCTGCAGCCCCTCTTTTCACCCTGTGTGTTGAACGCTCTGTTTAAGCTACGCAGTGAAGTGATCTCACTTCTATTTGATCTTTGTTGGGAGCTGCACATGTGCAGTAGCCTACCTAATTAAGACTAGCCAATCAGAAGCATAGTACGGTGGATTTCGGTTCAGCTAAACATGTTCTCAAACCAGCTTTGCAACCTAAACTGGAGCGAGAGTTTCTTAGTGGTTAAAGATTCTGTGTTGAAGGTGTGTTCATACGTGTATTTAACACCTCTAGTGTGTGGAATCCAGCTAATGGAAATGTTTTTATCAATCTAAACATGAACGCAAGAGCTTCCAGGCAGAGCAGACGAAAACTTGATGATTCCCAGTGTTTCCCCATTTGGAAAATCTTGGGAAAAGCTTGTTGGTATATCATCTTTAAAAAATGTGCTCATATCTCTCATACATCATCAAAATGAAAGTGAATAAACACTTGCTGAGGTGCTTTTTTGGAAAATTGCAAGACTCCTGACATAAACAATTACGAGAGCATATACAGACACTTACAGATATTTTAAATTATACTTTCTTCTGGCACAGGTTCATTATTTCTAGTTCTGTACCTTTTCCGTTTGCTGCATTTGCACCAGTGTTGTGTCTTGGTTCATCACAAGCTCAGAGTTGCCTTCAGTGAGAGCTGCTTCTTTAACTCACTGAAGAAAACTAGAAGATTCTGAGGAATATCTCTTTTACATTTCACCTATTTGTCATATGTAGCCGTGGCTAATTAAAATGAGCTTACTTGCCAGAGTCAGTGGATGGTTCACTGATCAGTAGAGTTCCTTTCATCTTTGCGTCAACGGCTTTATAAGTGCTTTTCCAGCAATCAGTATAATATACAAATCATCAGCAGCCCTTTGGCCACCCAGGTTTCACTTTCTGTTCATCTCTCCCCTTCTTCTTTCTTCTTCTTCCTCTCTCTCTCTTTCTCCCCCCTCCCCCCTCTCTCTCTCTCTCAATGTTGCCATCTTTCCTATATATACCATCAGCTATGCCCTGCAGTTTGACAAGGTTGTCATAAAAATATAATAATAAAATATTTAGTTGTGTCCTGGGTATTGTCCTGTAAAGCTACATGACTAAACATGAGATAATTTTTTCCAGACCCAGAATTTTTTTCCCCCCATTTGGCTTATTTATTTTTCTGTGGTTTTGGGAGGTTGTGACTGAAAGTCTGATGATATGTGTGTATTCCTCTTATTACCCCTCCCCTCATTACTCCTCTCCACATTTCTGCTTTCCTCTCGATTTATATGCAAAAGGTATAGGGAGTGATAAAAATACTTATTTTTTAGCTTGTTGTTCCACTGTAAATCACTGTGTTCAACATATATGTGTATGCTCATCTGATTTGGCCTGAGTCTTTCAATATTAGCTTTGTCTCTGCAGATGATGTTACTATAATAACAATAGATAATAAAAAATAGCTGCACACTGTTAAGATTAAAATTATTTTGTAACCTTTTGTCCTTTTCCTGGTGCTTTGGGTGTAGGAGTTACAGTTCTGGTCTGAACACTGTCTAGACGCCTATGAGCCTCCCATTACCTCCTGATTACACTGAGCCCTATTAATCTCACTGGGCAGGCAAGCACACACACACACACACACACACACACACACACACACACACACACACACACACACACACACACAAATTCAAAATAAACTAAAAAGATTTGTGGAAAATTATGAATTACAATGTTATTTATACAAAAACATTTAATGATTGCTAGACATGAACAATGTGAATGTGTCAACATATAATATAAACGTGATGTATTATGTGTGTGCATAAGATAACATAAAATAGCTGGAGCTAGTAAAAGTTATAAACTATTAGCAGTAAAATGTACTTGTTAAAGTACTCTTTCTAATGGTGGATGCCTATGATAGTATAACTTATTGAGTGATAAGCAATGTGTACCTGGTAATAATGGAGTTTGCAGACAAATATTAGAAATAATAACTGCAATGAATATACTCTGAGCACAACTTACTATACAACTAAAACTTTTGGGAAAATGTAGTATTAGAAGGGTTACACATTTTTGGTTGAATATCTTCAAATAAAAATAATTGTCATTAAAAATAAATGAAGTTTACTTGTGGGATTCCTCAGGGCTCTTTGTTAGGCCCAGCTTTTTATTTATTTTGTACATAAATGATATATGTATTGTAATCAAATTCTTAATTAACATGTATTTAATTCATAACAACTTTTTGGTAGATGTTGTTACCTTTGGACAGAGCTGGGCTAACTGTTTCCCCCTATTTCAAGTCTTCATGCTAAGCTAAGCTAATCAGTTGCTGGCTGTGGCTCCTTATTTAAGATATTAGTGTGCTTCACTAAACGTTCTTGTCAAATGGTCAAAAAAGAGAGACTGTTTGAAATTCTTTTGTCTCCCCCTTATTATTACAACGCGGTTGGACAACACATACAAACGTACGTATATTGTTCTGTAACATAAACAGGCACTTAAAAAAAGCTCAGCTGAAGATTTAGTACCTGAAACTTGAAATGTATTTTGTTACTTTCTACCTCTGTCCACCTGCAGAATGTGACACACACAGAAAAGGTCAGATGACCAAACCATTCAGTGATCACTACACTTAGCTGGAGGAAACACAATCCTCTTATCTGATCTTATTTAATCAAGTTGTTTTATTAACATGCTCACTGATGACTCCCTGAGGTATGTAAAAGATAATAGGCATTGAAATGAACATAAACACAATTCCCTTGCGCAAAATGGTGTCACAAGACACACCCATCTTTCGTCACCAGGGTTACTGAGGGCAGGATGGTGGGTGTCGGGTACCAAGGAAACAAACTAACTATGGGAATCCAACTCACAAACCAAAACTAATGTTTACTTTTGGGGTTATTAGTGTGTGCGCATGTGCACTTGCATACGTGTGTGTGTGTGTGGACACTGATGTCTTGGGAAAGAGTTTAATGCTTGAGCCCGTCTGACTCTGTGTCAGCACAGGCTATTTGCTTACCTGAGGGAGCATAAAAAAAAAAAAATGCAAAGCAGAAGCGCCAAAAAATCTCTCAGAAATACCTTTGAAAATGCCATAAAGGGATTTCATGGATGTCAGTAGGCCTGTGAGAGATGGGCTTTGAGACAACTCAGCCCTGGCTGGGCCGTGTTGGGAGGATATATGACCAAAGTTGCACAGCTCTGACTGGTGGAACACTTAAGGTTTTATGACCTGCTGCCATTTGGGGCTCTGGGATAGAGCAGAGTGCCGACCACATAACTAATTAGGCCTGGCCAACGGGGGTGTGCAAGGATGGGGATTTGAGGGTTGTGGCTTGTGGATGTGGTGTGTCTGCATGAGTGAACGAGCGAGTTAGCCAGTGAGTGTTTGGCATGGGTCGTTGTGTGCGTGTGTGTGTCCTGAACCTGGAACATTGCGTCAGGGAGCCGTTTGTTCTCCATAAAGACTTCAGGGGCTCTTTCATGTAGGAGCTGTCGGGCCTGGAAACTTTGACACAAGAGATAGAGAGAAACAGCCAATCCTCATACACATTAACATGCACACACTCACACACACGCACACACTCACACACACACACACACACACACAGAGACCACTCCTTGGGAGACTGTACGAGGCACACAGAGGTGTATGAAAAGACGGTCTGACCTGCCTAGATACAGGGAGAGTCCACTGGCGGGGAGGGTGGTGGTGGTGGGATCAGAAGTGGAATGTGTGTGAACTGCACACCGCCTCCTATAAATCAGGGAGACAAGTAGGAGGAAGAGGAGGAGGAGGTAAAGCAGGATGGGAGAAGAGGTGGAGTCAGCATGAGGGAGTGATAGGAGGAATGACAAGATAAATGAGTGGTGATAGAGGGAGGGGGTACAGGTGCAAGAGAGGTACGCACAAGCTGGGTTTGAATCAGGCAGAAGGGAAGGTCATAGGAGGACAAATGACAGTAAACTATTTCAAGTCCTCTTTTCAGATCACCGTTTATAAATATCTTTGTCTTAATATAACTTTTAAGTGTTTTGTGTATTTGTACAGTTGAAACAGCGGAGGCTGCACAATCGGAGGCCATTCAGAGGATTCTGGGCAAACTACAAGGGATTTGTAATGACTATGTGATTACAAGTACATTGGATTATCGAAAAAGTTTTAATTACAGATAGTGTTGTAGTACTCGAGACCAGTCTTGGTCTTAAGATCACTTTTTGATGGTCTTGGTCTTGGCTCAGACTCGACTGCATTTGCACTCGGTCTTGTCTCGGTCATTGCGGACTCTGGATTTTATGTCAATTTCAGCTCTTAGTATTTGTACGTGGGAGTTTTAATGGGAATGTGGATCTTTCAGATCAATTTGAGAAGTACCTATGATCTCATTCCACATTTTATTGCGTGCCATGCAATGCAGGGAACTGGTCTTGGTCTTGACTCGGTCTTGCCCTCCCTCGGCCGTGGTCTCGACTGCTCTCAGTCCCTAAAAGTCTTGGTCTTGTCGCAGTCTCAATAAGCTCTGGTCTTGGTCTTGACTACAACACTAATTACAGATAATGTTCCTCTGCCGAAGGCATCTGGGTAACATTAGCTTGATACTTTAGATTAGATAAGCCACTACTAAGAACTAAATATAAAATCTGAACAGAGGCAGGCCAGCTGTTTCTAGTCTTTATACTAAGCTAACTGGCGGTAGCTTCATATTGTCCAGATGTGAATCTTCTCATATACAATGAATAAATGATTTCCCAAAGTAATGCGTTTCATAAATACTTAATGAAATACTTTATCACTTTCAAATAAGCCTTAAATTCTGCAGTTATAAATGTTAATAAGTCATCATCAAAAGGCTTTTAATTGTAAAGCACAGATGTATGTGATCAGGTGTGACAGGTTAAGATGAGCCAAGTTAATTGCACCTCCTTATCTGTCCTCTTTAGGCAGCTTCTGATAAGCTCTCCAACTCTTAGCACCTCACAGCTTTTGCAACTCTCCACTGAAAGGCGGGGAGGATTTGTATGTGTGTGTGTTGGGGGGGGGGGGGGGTTAAAGAAAACACAGGAGATCTTTAGGCTGTCTCTCCGCACTTTATCACTTGACACCCATTGGTCAGCATAAAAGAGTTTGTTGTAGGTGGGAATTTGCCACGAAAAACTAGAAATATTCATATTAATAATCATTACAGGGATATATTTTCCAAATAATGAAAATCAAAGCAATGTTGTAGATGTTCAAACTACGGGGTTTCACAGGTCCCCTTCATTTTCAAAAAAAGGTTTGACTATGTGATCAAAGGGTAAACATTTCAAAATATAGAGCTCTTTAATTGGGATGAGACAACACACCTACATGTGGAAAACTGTCAACGCAGAACTGAAGGATGACAGGATAACTCATGACTGCACTGTTTTTCACACTGTACATGATGCACTTCTAGGATGCTGAGTGAATATTGCAAATATTTGGTAGTAAACATACAATCTCCTTCCATTCCAGTAATTATTAAGACAGCCCTTTCAAAGACTGCAGAGGCACACAAGGCAAGAGAAGAGAGACATTTCTTATATTACGTCCTCCTTCAGCATCCAGGCAGGAGGAAATGTACTACAGTATGTAGAGAGTTAATATCAATTCATCTTTGTCCCATTTGGTTCCATAAATTCAAAGCAAAAACCTGGCCTTCTTAGTCTCAGCAACACGTTTAATATGTGAGGTTGACACGGTTTCACATGTTTGTGTGTCCCCGTGTGGATGTAAGAAGCAGTTTTGCTCCACCGTCAGGCAGTGGAAGGAAACTGCAGTTCAACGAGGTCCTGATCTGTTGAGTCTGCTTTTATCCTCTCATGCGCTTTTCCACAAAATTCATGTGACCAGTAGAAAGACTCCTTTTGCAAGTCTGACCCTCTGTATAAATGATTTTAGACTAGCTCAGTAGAATGCACCAGAAATCCTGCTTACTAAAAATTGTAGGGTAAAGGGTAATTCCTGGGCCCTATTTTTTATAAAAGGTTTTGGAATCGGTCCAATAGATCGCCTCAACAGGCAGCTGTGAAACAAGCTGCAATGGCTGCAACAAAATCCTTGGGGGCAATGCACACTGAAAAAAAATTAATTTGTTGTTGGCACAGACAGGCTCAGAATGTTTTTCAAAGTGTCTGACAACATTAATGAACAGATTCCTACAGAGATGGGCCTTTTTTGTTTAACCAGAAACAGAAGTCTTGCGAGAGGTCTTCTTACTCTTTAACAAAAAGATACATCTCAGTAGGGATGTTATCAGACACGTAGAAAAACAATCAAGCACATCAGTGGACGTACTTGCAATGGCACCAAAAGAAAACATTGCACCCCGTGCTGCACAAATTGCGGCTGCCTGCTGAGACGACATGCTGGCCCAAATTCCAAAACTTTTAGTCATATAGACCCCAAAATATGTCAATATAGAGCCCAGGTTTAAGTATAGCAGAATTACCCCTAAAGGCACATCAGTAGATTCCTCCTGAACCATTCTTGTTATGAATGTTGTATCCCTTCAATTATTATACAGAATATGATCAACCTTTCAGGCAAACTGCTCAATGCCACTTTTCCTCTTCTTCTTGGATTTGGGTGGTTCAGGATCCTCAATAAAACTAGATGTGACATCTTTACCAGTTTCGTGTTTTCTCTTTTTGCTTGGCTGGTCACTAAGGTAACCGCTGGAGTCACTGCCGTTGACGCCCATGGGAGAGACCTCAACCTCTTCCTCCTCTTCTTTCAGGTGTTTTTCCTTTTTCTTCTTCTTCTTCTTTTTTTCAACAGCTTCATCGCCATTTGCTTCAACCATTGTTCCGTTCAGCTCTGGTGTTGTGCTGCCATCCAAGTGGCAGGAGGGGGTACTTGTGACCTCCTCTTCTGTCTCCTCCTCTTTGACTTTGTCCTTCTTTTTCTTCTTCTTTTTCTTGGGTGTGTCGACAGGAGACTCCTCAGTGGGTTCTGGGTTTGGTTCGGTTTCTGGTGGTTCTGGCTCGTCTGTGGGGACGCCGGACTCTAAGCTCTCACCCATAGCCAGCAGCTCCTGCACCCTGAGAGACAACACACACAGACACAACAGAAGTCAATCACGAGTTAAACCACACTTTGAAAATGTCCTTTCGAAATTATTTATACAACCAAGTAGGGCTGACCCCGAATAGTCGAAGATTCGATGCTTCGATGGGCGGAGCCTGATTCGACTGTCACTCACAGTCGAAGCTTTGCAGTGAAACAAGGATCATGCCATTTTGGCAATATGGGAGTGCTCAAAGTCTGATTTTACATAATACTACCAGTTTTCTCCCAATAAGTTAATCTACAGCCTATTACACATTTCAACATTTAATGTAAAAAGAAACAAATAATTTCAATAAATGTTTATAAAGTGTGTGAATAAATTCAGAATTGTAACCCTAGCCCTGGGTCGTCAGTGCGCATGTGTAGGCGTAGCGTGTATGTGTGGAGTGGCAGGAATACTTGCTGAAGAGACCGAGCCCCGGCTTCATTGGTGTTATTTTTACAAGGTACTGAGTAAAACAAACTGTATGAAGATTATTATTTAGTATGAGTAGCTGCAAACTCTGGGTAGACAATTTATGATGATGAACTGTTCACTGCTGTCGTTTTGCTAAAGCTGATGTTTGCTTGATTTGGACAAGCTAACATTCTGTAGCTCACTAACAACAACCAAAAACAGTTTGCATCAAAAAAATGTACTCAAGAACGTTCCTGCATCAAGCGCAGGTGTGTTTATAATTTGCCCAGGTGGAGCAAGGACCCCTCCCTGCAAATAAAAATCTAGCTGGTTCTACACAAGTCACGCGAGTGCCACATTTTTCAATCAAAACAACAAATTCCCCTGAAAAGTGAGGAGTCTGAGGCTATTAGGGGTGGGGGAAAAAAATCGATTCTTACATGCATTGCGGTGCGTACATGGAAGATTCTGACTCGATTAACAAATGTCAAAAATCGATTATTTAAATATTAATTGATAACGCAAAGTTGACGGAATGCAAAAGGCGCCCGGACCGTCTGTGGCGCACATAACAGAGAGACCAGTGTTGCCCCTGTATCTGGCACACCACCGCTGAGGAATGAATAACCACCTTACTAAAAGGTCACACAGTCATTAATTTCTATGCCCAAGTAATGATTTTAACTCGCACATTGTGCATAAGCTTAAATTAAACTGGTGTACAGCTCTGTCATGTGCTGTACATCCTGATAATTAACTTTATATTTCAGTTTTCAGAGGAGTCTGACAGCTGGCTGTTAAAGAAATGAGTGACCATGGAGATGAGGTTAATGAAGTAAATTAGGGACGCAAACTAGTCCTTTGAATCTAGATGTTTCTTTTGGATTTTAATGTGCAAATTAAATGCTTAGTAATTATCCAGCAATCCTGTACAGGAAAAAATTATGCATCGATAATCGTTTTATAATCGCATCGCAGCCCTCTGAATCGTAATGGAATCGTGAGGTGCCCAGAGATTCCCACCCCTAGCGGCTATGTAAGGCAAAAGCACCCAGGTTAGGATTTCAAGGTCAAGGTCAAGGGCAAGGTGTCTTTATTAGTACCCGAGGGTAAAATTTTTGTGCAGACAGGAGACTTTCGGCAATCCATACATAAAAACATCAAAACAAACAATAAGCATAGAACATTATAAAATATCCAAAGCCTAAAACTTCTAAAAGGAACATGGCAGTGTGCCTCTACACCACCACCCCCTAACCCCCACCCTCCTTAC
>NC_060150.1:54458115-54462227 GCF_021292245.1 Micropterus dolomieu | reverse complement strand
TCCTCCCTGTTCCCCCGCCTCTCCTCGCTTCCTCGGCCCCAGTGTTCCCCGGCTCCGTGGCCCCCTGTCTCCTTGGTTCCCCGTGCCTGTGCTTTCCCGACATCCACCTCTTCCTCCACTCCAGTCCCTCTACCCCCTTCTCCCTCAATAAACCTCCTTCCCTCCGAACATTGCATTTGGGTCCTCTCTGTCCCCACACCACGCAATCCCACAACAGGGATTACTCATAGGGATTCCTTTAAGCAGAAAGTTTCCACGAAACAAAACGCTGTGCTATTTGCCACTATATATATTTTTTATATACAGTCTGGTAAAAAGCCAAAGCAAGGGTGGGACATGTCGCAGACATTGATTGGCGTTTACAGTCGCCAGTTGCGGTGAATGTGTGTTTACGCCTCCGACCCATCATGCAGATTCTGGTTCCAGCTCCCAGTGAGTGAACACGCAGCTGGACCAGAACCGAGCACAGCCTCCGAGACCGAGAGAGGCCAATTTGACCACTGGGAATCAAGGTCAAGGTCAAGGTCAAGGTGTCTTTATTAGTACCCGAGGTTAAAATTTTTGTGCAGACAGGAGACTTTCGGCAATCCATACATAAAAACATCAAAACAAACAATAAGCATAGAACATTATAAAATATCCGAAACCTAAAACTTCTAAAAAGAACATGGCAGTGTGCCTCTACACCACCACCCCCTAACCCCCACCCTCCTTACCCGCCCGCCCCCCCTGGCTAAAACACATAAGGTGCTATACATAACAAAGAGTGTCATCTACTGCTATTTTTATTCATTAATTCTATGGCAGCGGGAACAAAAGTATTCCTATATCGTTTGGTTCTACACCTAGTGGCAGCAAACCGACATCCAGAGGGGAGGAGCTGAAACTCAGCATGTAAAGGGTGGGAACAGTCTCCAATAATGAAACTCGCCTTATGCTGTAACTGATTGGAATAAAGACCTACAAGGTTGAGTTGAGATTCACCTATGATCTTACTAGCCCACTTAACAATTTGGTTCAAAGAATTTTTGTTCTACAAAGACAAATTTCCAAACCAAGATACAAGGGAGAACGACAAGACCGATTCAACAAAAGCATGGTAGAAAAGGATCATCATAGATTTATCAATATGAAATCTGGACAACTTTCTGAGGCAAAACAGACGCTGGTGACCCTTTTTACATACAGACTCACAATTTTTTTCAAAAGTCAATTTAGAGTCTATGACAGTCCCAAGATATTTGTAGCTTTCTACACAATCCACCGCCTGGTCTTTGATGACCGTAGAGTAATAATTAGAAGCACTGTTTCTAAAATCTATGATCATGTCTTTTGTTTTTTCTATATTTAACTCCAAATAGGATTTGTCACACCAGGAGACAAACTCTTCAATAATAGGACCGTGACCAGATTCACCATCATTTAACAAACTAACAATAACTGTGTCATCAGCATAATTCAGTATCGTTCTGTTTGTATACATGCTTTGGCACATGTTAGTGTACAAAATATAAAATAAGGGTGAAAGAACACAGCCCTGTGGTGAGCCAGTCGATGTACACAGTAAATTTGACAAAATGCCATTTACTCTCACCCTCTGTGTTCTGTTTATCAAAAAATCCAATATCCAACCCACCAAATTCTTGCTGAGGCTAAAATGCTCTATTAGTCTTTTGGCTAAAATGTGAGGTTGGATAGTGGCAGGCAAGGGTACTGATTTATATGCTCCCTTAACAGTCCCATAACAAAGGTCCAATGTCTTGTTCTGCCTGGTTGGACAAGTAACATATTGAAAAAAAATTGTTAAAGACTTTTTTAAAACCACATGATTAAAATCTCCAAGAATAAAATTGGGCGCTTCAGGTGAGACATTCTGAAGTTTTTGCACCACATCAAATAAAATACTAGATGCCGAACCATGATTTGCTTTAGGATGAATGTACACAGTTGTAATGAAGATTTGCGGGAATTCACGAGGGAGATAGAATGGGCGGAGCGATACCGATAACAGTTCAACATCAGGTGTAAAGAGTCTTTCTCTAACAGTCACTGAGCTACAGTAGCGTTTATTGACATAAAGACACACGCTACCTCCACGAGATTTACCTGTTGCGGCTGTATTCCGATCAAGACGCCATGGAGTACCAAATCCATCAATAGACAGATCGCTGTCCAAGTCTTGCTCTGTAAGCCAAGTCTCTGTAAATGCCATGACGCAACTGTCTCTATATTCCCGAAGACAACGAACATTTCCTTGTAGCTCATCAAGTTTATTCCGTAAAGACTGGACATTGCCCATAACCAAAGAAGGCAAGGGAATACGGGTAAACTGTTGCTTCCTTAGTCGCAGTCTGACTCCTCCTCTTTTCCCCCCGCTTCCTTTTCTTAACTTTACTTGAGTTATCTCCAGTTTTAATATGTTCCCTTCGATGAATGCAATCGGGATACTGAAGATCCAACTGTAATCCAGTGATTGAATTTTGCCTATTCCATTGTAACAGTCTCTGGTATATTGTATCCTCGAAGAATGAAGTGTGATCCCTTGACAAACAAGCGTCAGGTTGATCAAAGTCCACAAGGCAGCGATAATTAAAAGCTCCATTTCTTTTGATCAATAGTAAGCCTACAATGATCATAAGAACTTGTTCGTGACAATCGTAAACAATCAAACATAAAACTCACTAAAAACCTTAAACATATAATGCCGAAAGAAAACCTGCTGCCGGTCGCCGCTTGAGCATGCGCCCCACAGGGCAGCTTCCTTCCTTTATGTGGGATACAGTACGAATGTAGTTTTCTTGCTGGGTTTGGCTCTTGGCAACCCGGGGCTGAGTAAGCTTATATGACCGCTAGCAGCACGGCTAACCGACTGAAGTAACCAACCAGATACAGGCAGATAGGCTACAGTTAACAGTTTAACAAAAAGTAAATGTGTAAATCATCTCAGTAAGTTACTGGATTTCCTGTTGGTCGTTGAGGCTGTGTTCGGTCCTGTTCATGCTGTGTTCACTGGGAGGCTGCTGAGCGAGGTTTTGTTGCCCGCTCGCCCGTTTACGGTTCCCAATCAGGCACCGCACCCCGTGTAACTTAAACACCTTTATAACATTACAGTCTATGGTAAACACTAACACTACCCCGGTGATCCGATCTCCCAGTATGGGCAGAGTAAACTTAGTTTACCAGTAGTTGCACAGCTAACTGCGCTAATAACAGCAGCTAGTTAGCTTGTTAAACTTCAACAACAAGTAAAGCTATCTGTCCATCAGGAAACTCAGACACAGAGTTGAGGCAGAGCAGCCGGGGGACATCAGAGAGAAAACTAGAAAAATATTTTCTCCATATTTCTAATATTTCTCTTTCAAATAAGATAAGAAAGCTGTGTTTTTGTACAGTAATGAGTGGGGCCCGGCCCCATAAACACTATGCTTCAGCAGCTTTATATTGTTTTCATGCTAAATTAATACAAGTGCAGAGTGAGTAATCAAAATTGTAAAGTGTTTTCCCAAATGACAAACTTAAATATCATCAAGAATACCTACAAAACAATGTTTTTGTCATTGATGGGCGAGATACTGCCATGGTGGTGACATAGTGCAAAGCATATCATATAAAAACATTTAAATATGGATTTTGGGAACAGGAAATTTTGTTATTCTATGTTTCTTTAAAAATACACTGAGCAGAAAACACATCATTGATACATCTCTTGTTTTCATTTGCCTATTTGTCATTGAAATAATGCAAAAGTAACTAAAAGTAATCAGATTACATTACTTTTATTTTTTGGTACTTGGATTACGTTACTGATTACATTTTTAAACAAGTAATTAGTAATTGTACCGGATTACATTTTTAAAGTAATCCTCCCAACCCCGCTCATACATGATAAACTACTATATAACAGAGAACGTTTCAGTACAGAGTAGGGCACTGAGCATTATTTCTGTGTAAAATGTTCACATAAAAGTATAAAATCCTGGTGATCTGACTCTAAGAATAATCCAGTCTCTTCGAATTAAATGTTTTAATTTAAGACAACAACAACCACAACAGTTATATGTTTATAATGTGCAGGGATACAGCTGATTTGGTAAATGGGATGGGTGTAAACT
>NC_060150.1:54427053-54458095 GCF_021292245.1 Micropterus dolomieu | reverse complement strand
CCTGGCTAAAACACATAAGGTGCTATACATAACAAAGAGTGTCATCTACTGCTATTTTTATTCATTAATTCTATGGCAGCGGGAACAAAAGTATTCCTATATCGTTTGGTTCTACACCTAGTGGCAGCAAACCGACATCCAGAGGGGAGGAGCTGAAACTCAGCATGTAAAGGGTGGGAACAGTCTCCAATAATGAAACTCGCCTTATGCTGTAACTGAATTTATATATATCCAGTTCATCGTTCAACTGTGTTTTCTGTGAATTTACCTTTGCTCTGCCATCATCAGTGTTTTCCCAACCAATTTTCCCCAGTTTTCAGAAACAGATTGTGTATAATACCCATCACATTTTCCCAGTTATTGCTGGTATCAAGAAATGTCTTGTTTTCTCTGGTCAACAGTCAAAAGCCCAATGAAATTGGGAAGGAAGTTTTGGGCAGAATTTTCTGTTGACTAATAAATTATCTGACTAATCCTTGCTGCTCTAAAACAAATTATTGTGTATTTACATTTTTTCTTCTTTTATTGCATTCTTTCATGCATAAAATGTAGGCTTAAAACTTCTCCGCTTTATAGTCCAAAGAGACAGGAAAAAGCTGTGAGGAGAGAGAGAGGACTGAAAGCAGGATGTTTAAGCTTCATAATGAGCAACTGAACTACCAGGAGACAGCAGTAAATTTCCTCATCCCACTGAATATGTTTAACAGAATTCAGTCTTGGAAAGGGGTGATTAGTTCTTTGCAAATCGTGCTTTAGGGCATGAATTCTTCACAAACACACACACACATAAGCATTCATGCAGTGTTGATGGTCTTTAGGCAACGATGTACTCAATAGTGAATTGAGCTTATCTGTCAATCACAGGAGTGGTTAATTTTTTCACAGCATACTTGACATATAAAGTTAGTCATCGCTATAATTTAATCACTGGCTGTAATTAAAAGTGAATAATTTTAATGCTCTTGCTGTTGTCGTTTGTGGGCCCTCAGCTGTCACTCTCTGCTGGATGTTGAATGAAAACAGACAGTGTGTTTGGATTACTCTGTTGATTCATCTGCACCTGAATTATAGCTGGTTTTAAGATTCAGCCTGTATCTGGATATTTAAACTGAACTAATACAAGAGTCACACATAGTGCAAACAATACCAAAATATGAACCTATATTGAAAAGAAAAAACAAGGGGGGGAAATGGGAGAAAGAAGGCCGTTTGGCTCTTTCTTTTGTGCTCCATACTTTGCTTGATAACAGGACTGGACATATGAACTGTGTATAGTTGGGATTTTGGAAAGCTAAAACCACAACCTCAAAAGTTGGCTTTTTTTGGTATAGGCCAAAAGTCCCCTGACTGCTGAATGTCTATAATCAATTTGACTGTGGGATTATTGGATTCGGAGTTTGTCATGCTTTAACGCTGTTTCTTTCTGTCTCCCTCTCTTATCCAGACTGCGAGCCTGAGGAAGTGTCTGACTGGTCCTTCGATGAAAACTGTCTTTTCTGCTGCTTAAGACACGAGAAAGTCAAGGTAGGAGATGTCACAATATTTTGTCGTCTTTTGTAGCCATGCAATGACGTCTTTTGTCATTATATGGCTTTAATTCATGTTGAAGCCCGGTGGGTGTTATCACTTTCACCTTACAGCATAAAGGTCCTTGGTTCAAACTGACTCGAGCTGGCCCGGGCTGAGGTTTTCCTCAGACTTTTTAAATGCAGTATGCCCTTAACCGAAGTGTCTGTCTTGTCCTTTATAGTATAGTATAGTATAGTATTGTATGCAGCAAGTGTAAATTCTATTTTATTTATAACCTTTCTCTTCTATCGCTCAGCTTTCTTACTAAGAGTTAGATGAGAGGATTAATATCACTCTCATATCTGTGCAGTAAATATGGAGAGAGAACCTGCAGGCAGTTAGCTTAGCTTAGCATAAAGACTGGAACTCCCTTTGAAAACACAACTTGCCATTGTACAGTAGAGGGTGACACAGGAGTGGATCCACCGATGGAAACACCGATAAATGTGTGTGCATACATACTAGACAAATGAGAACATAGTAATTAGTAAAATTTAAAGGTGCTGGTTGGCAGATTTATTAAAATTTTATTTCTTTACCTTTGGAGAGACCCAGGTTGTTAGTTTCCACAGCTTACCCCGGAGTCACACAGGCGGCGGGTGCGCCACGCCACGGCCGTGGTTTTGACCCGTCCTCAGCCCTGCGTCCACTCACATTGGAAGTATTTCAGAAGCGTTTCAGTGGCGGAGCGTTTAGCCTGCCCCACATTGTTGACTTGTTGTTTATTTGTCATTTTGTGTGCTTCTACAACCCATCACAGCGCTCTGTGAACCGTTTTCCCCCAGTTTCCCGCAGGGCCGAATTTCCCACATGGAGCATTTCAGAATAAGAGCGTTTTCCCTGCCTGATTTTGCTGAATTGTTTAGATTTAGTTGATTTAGTAAGTTGTTCTTGATGATTGTGCTTCTACAGTGGGTAAGAAGGCTACATAGTTAAATTGTTCTTTTTTGGTCTGGTTTAACTGTGTTTGTTGTTTATATATATATATTATCGGGAGTCTGTACAAGGTATTTTATTTTGAAAATCGACCGGATTCTGTGTCTGACTTCCTGAAATAGACCGGCTGCCTATTCTTGCGCAGCGGGACACTTCTGGGACACGCTGCGGCGCTTCTGGTGTGAGCACAAGCATTGACTACAATGGCAGCGATTTGCTCCGGCAGCCGTACCACGGCGCACACAAATCCCGGACTTTGTCATGCCAAGCTAACTGATTCCCAGCTGTAGTTTCACATCTTACTCTCAGCAAGAAAGATAATAAGCATAATTCTCAAAATGTCAAACTATTCCTTTAAACAAAACATAGGTTTTATGAAAATGAAGATTTTTTTTTTTTACTTTTAAACCACAGACAGTATTAATTATTGGGTTTAAAATATGAACTGTGCAGCATTTGACAGACTCTTTTTATCCAAGGCTTACAACTAATTATTTTGGTTTGGAAAAAAATACATCTCAAACATATTTAAGAATATGTACTGTGTAGAAAATATAATAAAGCAACCGAAGAACATGTGCTTTCACTACTTTTTGTGTGTGATAGATAACATTGGGGGCGGGGGAGGACGTTTCCTTGTAACATAAGACAACAAAATAGAATGTAAATCAATGCATATTTCCATTACATTTTTTCATAAGAATATTCTGCAGAATAGAGACGAATTCTGCTATATAGCACTTTTCTGAAGTAATTTCTTCTGTGAAGTAATTTCTTTCCTTTGTCCACACGTTTTGTGTCTTTTTGTCTGCCTCAATTTTTTCAGCCTTCTGTTGGAAGCTCCACATCTTTGTCTCTTCTCCTCCTCCTCCTCCTCCTGCATACTTGGTATTTGTGTTGTTCAGGCATCATGGTCTTGACCCCAATTTAGCTTATGAAAGCAATGCGACATAAAGATTTGGAGGTGTGAGTGTGTATATATGTGTTGGTGTGTGCATGTATGTGAAAGGAGGAAGATGGTGAGATGGGTGTAAAAAGACTCCAGCGCTTCTTCTCGGAGTTTCTTATCGGCTTATATAGTATCTATACAACAGTTATACATTTATTGAACTGCTACTTAATACACCCATGCATATGCACATTTATGGACATTGTGGTGCCTGCTTCTGCTGTAGACAAAGCATTCATGTGACGCAGCCACTCACCATTACAGGCCTCCACTCCAATGCGTTAAAGAACAAAAAGAGCAGGGATGTTAGGGGGGTAACTGCAATGGCCCCTATTTAATTTCAGACATGGACCCTTGTTGCATGTCACCCCCTTCTCTCATCACTATCATGATGCACTGAATCAGTTTTATTTTGCAGAACTTTGAATAAACATGTGCAACTGTTAAACGGAAACAAAACATCTATTTTCTGCGTCTCATAGGTTGTTGACCAAACAATCTCACCTCAAGGTCGACTTCATCACTCATTCTGGAGCTTTTGACCTCAACACACCATTCGAAGAGGGAGTTTGCTCAGTTGTCATGGAACTCTTGATGTTCTACCTTGCCATTATTCTTTAGTCCTTTATGAGGACTTCTTGTCCATGTTTTCCATCTCCGTCTTTATTTTAGGGATGTGACTGAACAAGTGAATAAGGGAGGGAAGGAAGTTAGGGGGGGCGTCCTTCCCTCTGCCAGTTGCTTGTTTTCAACTTGACCCCAGTCCGACCTCTGAGGCCAGCCATCTGTCTCCTAAAAACATCCTTGATTCACACCCCCACCAACCTCCTTCAACCCCCTCCATCTGTCTCTCTCTGTTTCTTGTGTACCTTTTTTTTGTATCTCTCTGCTCATGCTAATAAAGCCATGCTAACGCTCAAAACATCACATTGTTGTTGCAAGACAACAACAAGACAAGAACCTGTGTGTAATACAGTAATTACAGATACGACTTGGAAAAAAAAATCTAAATCAATCAACATAGCAAAATCAATTAAACAAATCCCAAAAGGGATTACAGGAGATCTCTTCAGCAGTGTTGTCTGACTGGTCAATAATTACATTAGCCACTTCACAGTGTGCAAATCATAATAAGACAAAATTTGCAGTGGCCATAATTGTATTCCTCTTCGCACTCAACACAGTTTTCATCTTTTATTCATCCGCGAGCTCTCTCTGTCTCACTGTTATTACCCTGTGCTTGTTTGTAAAATGCAAGAGGAGCTTCAGTGGGCGTCAACAATTGATTCATTGATCTGAAGCCATGCAAACTGCCAGCAGACAGAGAGAGCTGAGGGGGTTCAACTAAAGAGAGGGTTACTAAAGAGAGGGAGGAATAGTGAAAGCCTTAAACACACTCTCATCTCCGTTTGTTGCTTTGACTCTTGCCATTGATGAAAACAGACCGACACACATTGAAGTTCCCTGTTTAGTGTTGTAAAGACAATAACAACACACTCACTACAACTCATAACCGCAACACACACTGGTATTAACCCTGTCTCCGTTTCAGAGGCTGAAATCACATTCTCTCTCTGTGGTTGTTCCTTTCATAATAATCTCTCATTAGCAGACCCTTGCCTCTTTAGGCTCTGAACCTTGGCTATCCTGTGGAAGCCGTTTGATTGGCTGTCAGCTTGAAAAGGCAACAACAGCACCTCAGCAGAGAAGTGAGCTGTCTCCCAGTAGTGTCATTTTATTGGTTATTAGCTTGTTTTCACATGACACTTTGTTTTTTATTCTGCACAGTGGCACTGGCTGATTAATGATTGTGTTCACCCCGTTCCTTTCCTAAAATGTGACTTCACAGCAGTTTGTAACTAGCACTCACCAGACGAAGCTAAGTGCCAGGTGGTGTTGGGGGAGCACTCAGATGGCTCAAAGAACTGACAAGCAGCGGCAGGAGGGAGCAGAGTTTAGGACAAGACTATGTATCACTTGTAAAACACAAAATTATTTGTGGATTGCCACAGTAGAGCGATAAGATTTTTTTTCATATAGGATTTTTCGAATCCATACATCCAAAAATACTAAATCAGTACAATTTAAAACATCATCTTAAAATTCTCAGAGACCTACAAAATCGGCTGTTGGCAATTCATATGTACATTAAAATACACAAACAATGTGTGCTGAAATTATTGATGAATTAATTGATTTGTCCATCAAACAATTACTCAACAATCATTTTAATCACCATTATTTACGGTACATTCGCTGGTTCTACGTTCTCAAATGCGAGGATTTATCTGTTTTATGTCACTATAAATTAAGTATGTTTGGGTTTTAGACTGGACATCTGAAGATTTCACCTTTATTATTCCACAATTAATTGAGTGATAAAATGAGATATAATTGACAGGTTAATCAATAATGACAATTGTGAGTTGCAGCCCTACAATTATGAATGTGAACATTAAAAAAATGTGTTTCATTATGAGCAAAGACCAACACACTCAAAATCAATATATGCACCTATAGAATTGGAGCAGCGTCTACCATTTTCAGGCCAAAGGGATGGATGGTTTTACGTGTACCTGCAGCTACAACACATCTTCTATTGGCTTACACAGCAGGGTAGAGCTATGGAAATCTACACCTGGATGTGATTAAACAGTCAAAATTAAAATGAATGTCTAGTTGCTGCTGATTTTAACCTTCCTTGGATATCTATCACCTGGATGACTGAGAATCTTCCCAGACATCGAGCATATGAGGAGTTTATTTTTTGACAGAACAGGCCTTTACTCACTCATTTGTCTCTATGCATTTTTCTGTGTAGGAGTACGGCGTAGAGAGAGGTGGAGGCAGCCAGGTGCTGTCGGAGTGTGAAGACATCAAACAGGAGCAGCATCGGATCAGCCGGCTGGAGAGACAAGCCCAAGACTTCCTCAATGCTGTATTCCACAGAAAAGGTAACGCACACACACACACACACACACACACACACACACACACACACACACACACACACACTCCTCATCAGACTCATCTCAAACTTAGAATTTCCTGAGGCTTTTGAGATGTCATAAAATTTGGTTAATTCTTGGGGAAATCAGTATCTGGCCTGCAAAAGAGTCAGCTGTACTTCGGAATATCTGTAGATATTCATTAGTTATTTGTTGAGATCAGAGACATTGCAGCAGATTGATGATTACAAACGAAGTTTTTTCAGGTACCAAAACTATGGGTTTTTGGAATAAAAGTAGGCATTTTGGTTTTACCTTCATTGAGTTGTGAAAAGTTGTGTGTCGTCTGCATAAATATGACAATTTTGTGTAGTTTGGATGAAAAGGGGACCACGGAAAAATTCCTGAGGGACACCACATGTAACTTTCGCAAAGTTTTACAATTGGAACAAAGACATTTCTGCCCTCCAGTTAGACCCTAACTTGGATAAGATCTGTGCCAGAGAGGCCGACCCACTTTTCCAACCTGTACTAACAGTGCCATCATTACTTTGAGAGGCCATGTGGGAAACTCCATAGAAGGTTATTTTACATGGTAGTATTAGGTAGATCTGAGGACGAGAAACTAGTGCTGAATCTGGAAGGGTGGAGACTTTCAAAGTAGGGGAAGTGATAGCACCAGATCAGCTGACTGTACACCAATCCCACGGAGAAACACCACAAAACAATAGACACCTGTCAGTTTAAAAGTGTGAATTTAGGATTTATTGAAGGACTGTTGCATTTGTTTTAGCTAGGTGAATCCAATAAACTAGGCGTGTTATCACAGATATGACTCGTTATTTTCCAGCACAGACTAACAACTAATAGTTCATTACCCATTAATTACCATAAATATTGACTAAATATATCATGAATCTGAATTTATGAACTAAAAAAAATTGGGTCTGGTTTCACATTTAAGTGATGGATGACAATGCACATTGCTTTAACTTTCATTCAGTTGCTCATTTTTTATGTGTACTGTCGGCTTTGTTGCAGGGCTCAAATCATCACCCATTGAAAGTCAGAATATTTGCTGATTTGCCATTATCCACTCCTAACTGGGAGTGTATCATGTTCTGTCCTGAGGCAGGCAGCTATTTTGTGACAGAGGACAGCTGAGTGTTTTAAACGGTAGCTTCTGTTGTGTTATTTTCAGGGAGGGAGAGAGGGAGGAAGACGATGTCTGTCCAATCAATGCCCGACCCCAATCAATCTGGCTTCACTCACACAGGCAAAGCTGCCTGTGGAGCTGCCATATATAGACAGAGAAACAGTCACACAGGACACATACACTAACACACACTCACAGCCATTTCTACAGTGACAGACCTGCACAGTACACAGTCAGGCAAGCAAACACTGAAAAGCAAATGAACATTCACCATTCACCAACATGAAGGAATAAGGTTCAGGAATGCGTTGTCATGCAGCATCACTGATCTGCCATGTATAATGTACTGCACAACACTTGCAGTACTCGTTTATGATGATACAGTATGATTTAAAGCATCCCACTCAACAATAAGCCTCAACAATTTTGATGATGTAATGTTAAAAGCGAAAGACGTTCACTACATCCACTGCTAGATGTTGCAAACCAGTCATAACTGATAGGGCTGTTACCATTTTGACAACCTCGACCAAATAATTGTGCAGTTGTCTGACAAAACATAAAGACATATAACTGACAACATCTGCTGTGTAAGAACACAATCTTATGGACTGATGAGACCAAAATGATTCTCTACCAAAGTGTGGAGCATGCATTTCACCTCCTTAAGTGGAGACTGAAGGGAGAAACTGAAAGAAGCTGCGGTAAAATCCTGGAATAGCATCACAAATGAAGAATGCAACAGTTTGGTGATGTCGATGGGTCGCAGGCTTGAGGCAGTTATTGCAAGCAAGGGTTATGCCACCAAATACTAAATTATATTTACTTTAAGATTATTTGTTCCATTACTTTTACTCCATTACTTTTTAATGCTGTGGTCTAATACAAAGGGTGATATGTCCTAAGTCATTTAACACATGTAGATGTGAATACCAGGAAATGAAAGCTGAAATTCTGAACTCTTGTCTCATACTCATCTTCTGATCTTAAACCCAAATGTCTTCAGTGAACAACAAAAACAAAGGAGTTTGCCTTACCGTTCCATTACTTTTGGAGGGGACTGTAGATTTTAGCTGCAGAGATTGGCCTCTGTCAACTTGCTGCCTTGGGAAGCTTCCTCTTTCAGGGTGGACGGCAGAGTTTCTGAACTAGTCATGGAAATGTTTTACAAATACATGCAGCTACCAAATCACTCTGCTTTCTTGTAGTGAGGCGAGACCTCTTGTCTACCTTTTGCACAACGGCCATTTCCTAGCAAACACAGTACACACAGTCACTGCACGCTGGGGTTTCTCAAGGTGGCAGCTTGAAAACAGCACCTGTCAAAATGGAGCTATAATTAGGGCTCACTTCCTAACTAACCTGTTTCCTGGTTTTTCTTAGCATTAGAGGCCTGTTGATTGTGGAAGAGGGGGCAAAAGGCCACACAGGGTATCTACATACTAGAATTACTTCTTAACAGAGTCTGTTAATTGCTTGAACTTATTGGGTCTTTGACAGAGCACAGCAAATACTTTAATATGTAGTTTAAGCTCTTTTATCACCATATTAACAAGATCATTTCAGTGGCAAGGATTACACAGTGTGATGTTTAGGTGGAGCACAGAAGTCAAATAATAATAATAAGGGATTAAGCAATCTGTTGCAAACAACAAATGGCACCAATACATGTCTGTGGCACAGCTTTAAAGTAGCCTGTGTTTGAAATGAAGTCACAGTTAGATGATTAGAACTAAAACACTGCTGAAATAAAAAAAAGTACAGGGATAATAAAACTGCTTTGGTAGTTTCTGTATTCCCTTGATTAGAGGTTTTAGAAGTTTGACGAAAAACTGGTATTCCATAAAGTTCAATATATTGTTATTCAGTAGGGTTTTGGCGTAAATTTGTGTCACAAATGTAACAGTAGGCTTTGACATAATAAGTTTTTACCTCTTTGTTTTCTTGCTGCCTTTGACTCAAGTTTTTTTTTATTATGTCATGTTTTGACATTTCCATTGTTCATTGTCATGGCACTATAATCATCTGTAGGACACCTTTGTTATTTTGTTTTGATAACATTGTTAATTCTCACAGCACCTAAATGAAATGCACAATCACAGCAGTTGTGCAACACATACAGGCATTGCTAACTGTAGGATTGTGACTTGTGAAAAAAACATCCATTGTTTAAATGCTGTTGTAAGCCTAATTATTAATTTATTTGAAAAGAATAATTATTTTGATTATATAACACAGTTTAACACAGATAAAACACACATATAAAGATTAGGGATAAACTTATGTCATTAAAAGAAGACAAACCAGCAAGAATAAAAAAAAATAGAAAAGTAAAAAGGATTTAAAGCTGACTCTCATCAAGAAGAACTTTATTCTATTCTAGTATTTTTCACACATTTCCTTTTTCCAACCCTTATCTCATTTAACCCTTAGCTTCTTTCGTTGGAGCACACAACCTGATGTAACAGCAGTCAAGTTATGAGCCCCCAGATATGAGTTGAGAAAACTGGGCAATAACTTTAAATAACTGAAAATAACATGAGGAAGAAACATTAGAGTTAAAAACAGGAAGCATGCTGGGAAAGCAGATGTGAGTCATGACTGGAAAATAGCAGCATACCTGCTGTACACTGATATTATGGTAACCTTTGCTCAATACGCATGATAAAGCGCTGTATATATTGCACATGCATTGCAGAATATATTTGATGTTTGGATTATTGCAGCATAACTTCAGGATTCACTTTCTGGGCTTGTGAATTGTTTGGAGGATTTAGGGTTTTGACTCTGTAGTCGTCATTGTCGGTGTTTTGCTCAATTTGTATTGACTGCTGAGATCAATGACCAGTGTTTGATGTGGGTTTGTTTTGTCGCAGTATGGGATAAAGTATGACATCTGTATTGTCTCCTAGACCTAGTGGTCTCCTGGTACTTGTTGCACTTTGATGATTTGAAGCATTTTGATACAATACGATGTAATACAATGATAATATATGGTGCGTTACAAAAGGATATCGTACGATACCAAAATTTGACAATACAGTACGGTATGATGTGTTACAAAACATTTTTGTTCTTTTCCAGTTGTACAGCTTGTCCTGAGTCTAAATAATCATCAAAATGTTCATAATATTGTTTCCTTTGTACTCACTATAGCAGGGCTTGCACCTGGCAGTGTTGGAGCCGTAGCCCCCCCTATCCCATGTGTACAAGCCTAAACCATCTGTGACATTAACCACCGCAGTGTGTATAAGTTCTGCAGCCAAACTTATGAAAAGCAATCAATAGTAATCAATACTAAGTGTGATCAGCATACTTGCCATCCTCCAGACATCATAGCCAAAATTGGAAGACCAAACCTAAGCTGGTGTTGGGGAATGTTTCTCCGGAAAGTATGTATCAATCAGAGACTGTTTTCCTTCATCATCCATCATTTCTAGTGAATTTATGGACTACATTTTTTATAGAAACGCAAAAGATTATGTTTTATTTGAACACTGGAGGGGACAGTTACTAGGTGAAAATTGTGAACATTAAACAATTTCCTGCCTTCTGGTGAAAATTCCTGCACCAATTTCTGCATTTTCTGCATCAATTTATGGTGGCAATGTCTTTATTTATATAAAGAGAAACACAAAATTCGTGCCACAGGTAAAATTTCAAAATATAAAAAATTTAAATAATAAAAAGCAGTAAGGCTCTTAGGCATTCTGTAGCTATTGCCTTTAAATATGTTTTCTCCTGTAGATCAACTTTTCTCATTTAATAAAATCCCTGTGTGAGTCAACACAGTCTCATTCAGTTTAGTCTTCCTTCCTCTTTTGTGTCTAGGCTCAGAAATCAGAATCAGAAATACTTTATTGATCCCCAAGGGGTAATTCTTTTGGGGAAGCAAATTCCTGAAATGTGCTGACCTGGCACCTTTTCACATCAATGATAAATTCATTTCTATTGTTGTTGTATAATTTTGGTTATAAGCTCCTGTACTTTAATAGCTCCTGTGTTTCAGCAGGTTTTCTCCTTATGTTCTAAACTTTCTGCACATTTAGAATCTATTGCACATATGTGTGTTCTCTGACATCCAAGAAAAAAGTCGTAATATTAAGAGACTTACGTTATCATTTTGCTAGAATTCATAATATTTTTGCCTGCGTATAGCTACTCTGTGCATTAACCTGCGTTATTGCTCGGCTAATACAATCAGACCGTCTTACAGACAGAACTGGATGAAACAAGCAGGTAAAAAAAAAAAGGGGGGGGGAAACACAAAGTGCAGCTCACTGTCCTAAACAGAGCAAGTTTGCACCTCAGTTTTTACATTTTTTTATTGCGAAACTATCAGCTACTACTCTGTCACAATGGCTGCGACTCACAGCTGCTCACAGCACAAGGAGGGTGCATATGGTTACTATCACAGCGTGCGCTGGTGTCACATCAGCCGGGCGGAGTTGATTCACACAGAGTCGAAAACTTTCTCTTGCGGCCCCCCCCTTACATTTTGCACCCTAGGCAACCGCCTATATCGCCTATGCCAAGTGCCGGCACTGCACTATAGTGTTGAATGTACCGTAGTAGCTAAAAATAAAAACTGTTCTGACATACAAGAAATTTCTAGGTAATTTCCCAGAAGGCCCAGGCAGTGTCTTCAAAATTGCTAATTTTGTCTGACCAACACAAAGACACTCAATTTAAGCTGATATATAATAGAGACAAGAAGAAAATAAATGTAAGAAACTGGAAACAGAGACTATTTGGCATTGTTTGATTAATAATTACTCAGTAATCAAAGTGGTTGGTGATTAAGTTTTTGTTGATCGACCGATCATTTAGTTGTTTTTCAGCACTACTGTATGGTATCGTGGATTGTTATAAAGATCATGATGTCTGTCCCCATGGGGTTGTCTTTGCAGACATTTTCTTGTGAACACAGTGATTCAACAACAAAAGATAGTTGAACCTTCATGCATAAATTGATCAGATATAAAATTTCTACTGGCAACGTGCACAAGATGAAAATGAAAAAAGGATCCTGGGAAATTTAAGGAGAAGGTATAAAAAGCTCCATCTGAAGGATGGCAGGCAATAATCTGCTGTACACACTGAGATAGGGTTTCATCATGGTCAATAGGCGGGATTAAGTGCAGCTCAGAAAAGTGATTTTGGATTATTTCAGCATACCATCAGGATTACATTTTCAGGATGAAATGGGATAAATACGATGGTGACCATGGCAATGACTGAACAAATTCCTGGAGAACGGGATGCTGACATGTTTGTTCCTCTGTTTTGTTTCTCTACAGAACTCCCAAGTTTCTCAGAACCTCACATTCCTCTAGTGGCTCGTGAGATCATGCAGCGAATGATCCGCCAGTTCGCTGCCGAATATACCTCAAAAACTACTCAGGACGACTCGCCCCTGCCTAACGGCACCATGAAGGACCAAAGCCTGCCGAGAGTGGCGTCTCTGGCCCCAGCCCCATGCTCCCCGCCTGGGTCCCGGCCCGCGCCAAGCTCCCCTCCATCATCTGCCTCCTCCTCTCCATCCCCAACCCCAAGGCCAGGCCTCAGCCCCAGCTCCACCACCGCCGCTGCCTCAGCACCCGCCTGCAGCAATGGTACAGGAGCCAGTAACGGTGGTGGAGGAGGAGGTACAGCTGCTGCCTCTGCACAGAATCCCGTCCTCAGCAAGCTTCTCATGGCTGACCAGGATGGCCCACTGGACCTCTCCGTCAAAAAGAGTGAGGACGAACCAGAGCCCAGCCAGCAGGGTGAGAGCAACAACACACAAACTTACTCACTTATGAGGACATTCATTATATTTTCATTAATTCCTTGGTAGCGTACCCTAACCCAAAATATGCCCACCAAGTCCAAGCCAACTATTATTTAAAACTTAACCTAAGCTTCTAATCTTGACACTAAAACAAAGTCTTAATTCTAAAATAATCAATAACTGCATGGCACCAGCTTTTTGTCCCCACAATGTGACTGTGTAAACATAGTTCCCACATTGCCACTAATACAGGTGTATAAATATATACACACACAAACACACACACACAGCATTTCAGCAACATTTTATCATGTGATTTGGCTACCATTTGTTTTTAAGTGTTTTTTAAATAAAATTATAAATATATACTAATACAATCTAGTAAAGATCTATCTAGCATCAATACAAAAAACAAGCATGTGAAAATGTGTATATAAAAGCATAAACACAAAGTTAACACAGTTGTTTTTATGTTTTTAGTTTAAATGGTCACATTTATAAAATTATATTTTTGGAAGTTAAGGTTTGTTCCAATTTTTTATCATAGTGTTAAACACATGCATTTGATTTTCTGGTTAATGTACAGATTGTGAATCTGAAAAGGTATTTTTCGGGAATTTTATTTTTACTGGTGCTTTTGAGCAAATGTGTGTTGACTGTGATTATCCTGCTTTTGTTTTTTGATTCAAGTTCCTATTACTCTCATTGACAGAAAACATTTGAGTTACACATCAGATCCTAAAACTTAGATAGACTCACATTCATTACAGATTCAGCTCATGAACAGATCACTTAAAAGCCATCATCTTTTGGATTGAGCCTTTGCAGCACTATACTGAGCTCTGAAATGTAGCTCAGGGCTCAAACTACGTTTAATCAAACTAAACCAGCAGGGGGCTCGCGTTTCAATTACCAAAAAGGCTGCAAGATTGAATCGACAGCTCACTGTTTCAACCCTCAACCACAATGTGACCGGTCACCCACTTTAATACCAGCTTTTTGGAATCTGCTTACAGTAAGCCTCCTTAATTTTTACAAAAAAAGATTTAGGCATTTACATCCACCTCATGCTAGCACATTATCTCTCTCTCACACACACTCACACACACACACCAACACTGAACACCTTTTAGATGAATTCTGACTCAGATTATCCTCAAAGCTGGATCACATGCATTTGTTTAGATAACACAGTAGATGTAATTTCAGGAAATAAATGACATTCTTAATGCTCTACTTATCAATATTTTTTACATTAACAATGATCAAATGATGAACCCACAGAACTTTGCAACTCTACATATTATTTTAGCTTCTTTTAGCGCATACTTTTGGTGTTACGGCGTGTTGACTGAATGGTTGAGTCTGTGCACTTTAATCAACCCTGTGTCCAGAGTCAGCAGGCAGCTGTTTCAACAAACAAGCTAAGACAAACCCTGTTGTACACTGACTGCCCAGCAACAAGCTTCATACAGACAACATTTGAAATAGCTGGTGAATATAGTGGATCCAGAGAGTGAATCCTGGATTTATGTTGACCATGTGGACAAAACAAGACTTCGATGGGGTCCTAATGTTGCTTCCTGTCCACTGGATGTGTACAGAGGCAACTGTTTGCCAATACAAAAATAAAGTCTTCTTAATACATTGGCCACGAACTATTAGGTGACAATATGTCAGATGCGTGTTTACATTTTTATTTGTCCAAAAACAATTGAGTTCCTACTGCCGGTGATGTTTGCCAGCAGGTGTCTCTGAGCTAGCATCACAGTCAACTTGCTGCTACTACAGAATGTGTCCACTGAACAAATTTGCCCATCTTACAGTCTTACTGTGTACGCAAACAATTTATAAATCATGGGAAATAAAATAATGACATAACATGTAATATTTGTTCAAAGAAATGTAGACAGATTTTGACTGTGACGGAGAAAGTGCTTTTCAGAGTTTTTGAGATTTGTGAACTTTTAATTTTTTAGGTACCAAATATTTCTTAACCTCAGCAAGTATTGTGCTTTCCTGTCACAATAGTGGAAGTACTTGCACAGTCTATTTTATTAATTGTTATATACTTCAGTTCTTGAGGTTCTGACCCAAAGGAAACAAACAAATTCTGTGATTGATTATTCTGGTGTCTGTCTGTGTACACGTATTCTAATGAACACAAAACCTGACTGAACCATCATATGGTGTACAGTATGAGCTGCAGTGCATGATCTGATTAAAATTGGGGTCACCTTGCTGCACAAATCTGCATGTTGATGAGGAAACGGTAGCATATAAGAGTTCTTATTACTACCACCAATGTGTTATATGAAAACAAACCTGCTGATGCATATTTACATGTTCATTAGCTCAGAGAAGGACTCATTAGTGTAACTTGTTATGTGTAATTAATTTATCATGGTTGTTATCCCTGGACATTTTTGACCGGGTGTATTTTGATTAAGATTTATTTTGGAGCCAAAATTATGAGTACACACACGGCCCTTGGTTCATAGTTTTTAAAGTGAAGTGTATATGCTGTATACACTCACATACTACCAAATTCTAAATTTGATCAAAGAATCAACTCAGATTAACAAGTTCTATTGGTTAGAGAGGTCACAAGATCAGCTGGGATTTAACCTGCAAAACACAGAGAGAGTCTGTTTATGAATGTATAAGTATATGTTTGCATTTCTTTGTACACTTTGTTGTTAAATTTCAGGCTTTCAAATCTGTAATTTACCTGTAAATGCTAAAAACTTTAATTGAAAAGTTTTGTCCCATCGTTATTTGTGGCAAAACATAAAGACAGATGAAATATTATCCAGATTCCATCCTTCATGATTACTGCAAGCCCTAAGAAAACTGCTCTAGTCATGACAGAAAAAAACCCACACATCATGAAATCTCTTCTGTTTGAGTGTGTTAGTGTATGTGTGTGGTGACCTGATTTGCCTGACAAACATATTCACAGATAAACTGAGATTTCACACACACAGCATGTCGCCATATTTCCCAGACTTTATTGCTGAAGTGTCACAGAGTCCACCTGTTCTGAAGCGCACAGAATATCTCAAGGTTTTTTTTGTCATCAAAAGACAGAAATAAGAAAAAAGCAGAAGTCATTTTCATATGCAGACATATACACAAGAAGTTGCAGAATCTGTTAACATGTAGTAGATCCAGATTTAATGAAATCAAAGAAATCGACAGTACTGATCTCTCGCAGTGGACCTCAATTTTACAAATGTTTAATGCTGTAAACGCACAGCACCATCCATTAGCAACTTTTGGTACTGTTTAAGAGACCTTAAGTGTTTTGTTTGAGTAGCTGAAAATTGACTCTATTCATTACTGCATTAAAATGATTAAAGAAAAATCCTTATATATACACACACACACAGTATCATTAATGTCTAATCAGCTGGCCACAAAAGTGAGTACACCCCTAAGTAGGGATGGGGATCGAGACCTGGTCCCAAAATTTCTCAAAACCCGAAGATCAGTAAGATTCGACCTTATCGATACTGCTATCGAGACTTGCGGGTCCTATGATGTAACGTTATGTCTCGAGCGTCAAATCTGATATAATATATATAAGAAAATCTTCGGGCTGCCTGCTCTCTGTCGGCTCCTACATACACACACACTCTCACACAGCGGCAGCAGAGCGAGAGGCTGCGCCGTCGCGGTGGAATACGATGAGGCCAGGCAGTTAATATGTACCCTTCAATATATGTTTATTTATTGCAAGTGATATGTCATGTCAATATATAACGTTCTCGCACATTGAATATTTCCCTCATACCGTGCAGGCCTACCTCATGCCCGTTGGGTCTGGTCTTACCAAATAACCATCACTAAAAAATAGTAAAGTATCGATAGTAGTATCGATAAAGAATCGGATCGTTAAGCAGTCTCAATAAGGGTATCAATATCAATAAAAATAAACGATCCCCATCCCTACCCCTAAGTGAAAATGTCAAAATTGGGCCCAAAGTGTCAATACTTTGTGTGACCATGCTTATTTTCCAGCACTGCCTTAACCCTCTTGAGTTTACCAGAGCTTCAAAGGTTGCCACTGGAGTCCTCTTTCACTCCTCCATGACGACATCACGAAACTAGTGGATGTTAGAGATGATGCGATCCTCCATCTTCCATTTGTGGATGCCCCACAGATGCTCAATAGGGTTTAGGTCTGGAGACATGCCTGGCCAGTCCATCACCTTTCCCCTCAGCTTCTTTAGCAAGGCAGTGGGTGTCTTGGAGGTGTGTTTGGGGTCATTATGTTGGCTGAGCATTATGACGCTGAGTACTTGGACTCACCTTCTATGGTTGACCATGGCGAGGCCTGTTCTGAGTGGAACCTGTCCTGTTGAACCGCTATATGGTCTTGGCCACCGTGCTGCAGCTCAGGGTCTTTGGCAATTTTCTTATAACCTTGGGCATCTTTATGTAGAGCAACAATTATTTTTTTTCAGATCCTCAGAGAGTTCTTTTCCATGAGGTGCCATGTTGAACTTCCAGTGACCAGTATGAGGGAGTGTGAAACCGATAATACCAAATTTAACACACCTGCTCCCCATTCACACCTGAGACCTGGTAACACTAACGAGTCACATGACACCAGAGAGGGAAAATGGCTAATTGGGGGGACAGCAAATTTACACTGTTATACAAGCTGTACACTCACTGCTTTAGATTGTAGCAAAGTTTCATTTCTTCAGTTTTGTCACATGAAAAGATATAATTAAATATTTACAAAAATGTGAGGGGTGTACTCACTTTTGTGAGATACTGTATATGCATATTTCCTGGGTACAATACAGTTGCATTGTCTACAGATGCTCTACAAAACTGGGCATTGATCTGCAATCTTTAACTCAAACTGATATGTAAAAAGACGAATAAAAAAATTATACATTTACCTGACTCTACAAGGCAAGGCAATTTTTTCAAATAATTCAGAGCAGTGTTCCTAATTCCTTTTGTCTGAGTATGCTGGAATGACCTTAGATTCTCAATTATTTAATGATGAATAGTCAAGAAAATGTTACAGTGTACATGTACAGTTAAGCGGATATTTTAAGTTTAACGCAGAAAGATAAACAGGTGGAGGCGTCAGTTGTTTAGTCAGGTGCCATTAAACCATTGCCGAGGAAGAGGCTGTAACAAATGAACATTTTTCACAGAAATATGACATTTCTGTTTGTTTCATGTGTTAATTTTCAGAATGTTACAATGCGTCTCCAGTGGACGTTTAAGTCACATGCTTTACGTATGTCATGATTTTTTCAGTAGGCCTGTTTTCATAGCACTTTGTTGCATTTTGCTTTCATCAATACACCAACCAATTCCACCTTAGCCAAGTGTAAAAACAGTTTACTTGACTTATTTTTAAATTTCTGGCATTTTCACTTGTGTTTTTGTTTTATTTGAGATTAAAAATGTGAAATAAACTTATTGACTACCTAACTTGTTAATAAAATTGTTAGTAACAGTATTTCTTGTGTTTACATTTTCCACTGTACAGTATGTAATGTTTGCGAACTAGTTTTTCTGTGTTTTTCCAAGTCTCCTCTTTGGGTTGTTTTGCTCTGGACAGTAGCAGAATTACTTGTTAAAATAGTTAAAGTTCAACTAGTAGAAATCCTTAAAATGATTCAAATTTTACAGAATCATATGGTTCATATGAAAAATCATATTTTATATTTTTTTACTCTGCTTTGACCGTTAAGGGAAAATCAGACAATGACAAATGAATCTCAAAAAGTTGCCTTTCCCTGAAATGCAGTGTACTACATACTGCTTAATAAGCATAAAAAATGATTAAACTTCACTTTACAACACAAATTCATAGTCAGAAGTTATTCAGGTATGTTCTTGTGCAATTTTTTTTCTTCCTCAGATGGCGTCCTGGACCTCTCCACCAAGAAGAACCATACCGCAGGCAGCCGCAAAACCTTGTCCGGCTCCTCCCCTGCGTCCGGGGTCAAAGGGTAAGACAGCCAGAGTAGTCAAACTGGCATCTGTTACTGTCATGAGCCTAAAACAACACTGGAGAGGTTAAAGCAGTCACTGCTGTATAACTGTACTGCACTTCTCGGAGAGCACTTTTCAGTCTAACATTTAAGTGCTGTGTTGAATTTTGGCCTGAGGTGATGATGTCAAACTGATTCAGATCGGTATCTAAACCACAATCAAGTTTCTTGTTTGCAGCCAGCCCAACAAAGATTGATTTCACAAGCAGATGACAACCATTACAGGCAGATTTGACACTGTCACAAATTTTGACAACTGTCGGTTCTGCATGTTGATGTAAATACAAATTCAGACTTAAACAAAGACGGTTCCCTACCTGGGGTCCTAGAATCCTCAGTAGCTGTGAGATTTATTTGAGGTGTCACAAGTCAAGATGTTTACCCTACATGACACACCACTCTGTATATTTTTGGTATGCAGCAAACTGCGAGTACACTGGGGGTCACAAAAAGTTTTTGCACCTTTTGCGGCTGCTAAACCTGCACAAATAATAAAGGTATATCTTATCTGATCTTATTTTAAGATTAAATGAAACTGTGTTATTCAGGGTTTTTCCTGGCTCAAAATGAGGCGGAGGTGGTATCACACTGATCACATGCACACACATGTACACGTGGCTCAAGCAAACACTTTTTATAACGTCTTTTAAGAGTTCTAATGAAGATATGATTAAACAAAAAGACAATTATCATGTTAAATCAAATGTGACATAAGCTGTTGTTTATGTAGTTGTGAATTCCTGGATATTAAATGTTCATCTGCAATTTTCTGTAGCAGTCCCAGTAATATTTGTTAGTAATAAAGCCTGTCACATGACATGGTTAAGATTTATTTAACATGATGAACGTATTTTAAGTAATCCCCCCTCACACACAAGACACTTTTATAATACAGTTTTTTCATAACTTTCGTTGATTATTTTGCTTCCTAGTTCAAATTGTTTGCTTTTATCAGTGTATCTCTATATTCTCAGATGTAAGTATTGTAATGAACTAATATCATGTTCTACAGATGTCTGTTTGAATTTAAATAAAGAGTGGGGTGATTATTAGATAGTTGTAGTTATAATTAGAATGTGTTCTCTTTCAAATAAGATGTTTTAAGATATGAGTGGAAAGTTTTGTTCTAGCAGTAACAACATTTTTTGACTCAGATGTTGCTTAACCATGTTGTGTGATATGCTACTTCAGGATACTTTAAGAACAAATACTACTAGGACCACTACAGAAAATTGCACATGAACATTTAACAGATACAAAACTAGGGCAAATCGCACTGCAAAACATTATTAGTGCGTTTGTGCTGTAATATCATTATCTTTTGTGAATTGGACAGGATAAATAGCAGATACAAGTGATGTGCAATTTAAGGTGCTATCTACAGCCGCAATCCATTCTTGTTGAATTCGCTCCTGGGTCATTTTGTTATTTCGTAATACATTAAAAACAGTGGTTCTTCTAGGTGTTAACTAGGCTGAAAAGCAACACTTTTTCACAGTATAATCATTCAGATGGAACTATGGTAAGACAGCCTTATGTATTACTATTATACTATTATTAGTAGTATTACTTCATCCTAAGGCAAGGCAAGGCAAGTTTATTTGTATAGCACATTTTAACAACAAGGTAATTCAAAGTGCTTTACATAAATCGCCTGTTGCAAAAGCAACAGGGAAGTATAAAAAAGTTTAAAAGCTAAATGTCTCTAGTAAGTGATGAATAGTGAACACTTGCTGAAATGTCTCAATCAATACACTATATATTGCATTAACACATTAATTAATTAATTATCACCAACACTTATTTTATCTCACATTAACACAGTTTTTTTTTTAAATTATCATTATTATTTTGATAGTCCGTGGCTCACTGGCTCTGAATACACATACAGTCAAACCATGGGTCACATGAGGGGTGGGATGTTGATCAGCCTGGAAATGACCCACCCAAACGACCAGCGGAGGAAGGCTTCAGCAGACTACTTGGAGGGTTTGTGTGGGAGACAAGGGCTCCGCGAGTAAACGGCAGGCGCTCTATGGATGGTAACCATGGCAACGGCTTCTATGCACTACACAGTTGTAGCGTATTTAACTCAAGTTAAAATTATAGGCTACATATCTTTACCTGATAGGTGGGCCTTGTTCCAGTTTTGCAGGGATGCTCTTCCATGTGAATTCCCTCCTGTTGATGTCCTGATAACTATTTACTAAACAGTAATAGATTCTGGAAACTCACAAACAATAGAGGATGAGTCTCTCTTCCAATAATTTGCGCATAAAAAAAGTTCAAGACAATTCAACTTCGGCGCTTGTCGCTATGCCTTGTGCTCGACCACTTCACCTCACTCTAGCAGGGACACTTGCTACTGAACATAGACTACTTATGCTGCTCCCTGATAAAAGAAAAATGTTTCTGCTCATACCTGTTCCGAAAAAAGATATATATATACAGATACAGATATATATAGGACTATGTTAACCTGTTGCTCAGAAGGTGCCTGTTATGATGTTATGATCGTAGATCTGGACTCTAACTTGTTTTCACAAGCTAGATAAAAGGTAATGGTAATCACAACTGTGGTGTAACAGTCGTGATATAATGCAGCTTAATAGTCATACATTTTATATGATTAAATGTAAGACTCTTTTAAAATGTTAAACCTATAAAAGAATACTAGCAGCTCTGTTAACTCTAGTAATATATTGTTTATAAAAAAACTTTTAAGAAGCTGCAGAATAGCTTGTGGTAGTTGGGAGTGTTGACTTCAAGAGAATCGTATTTGTGGGAACACCAAAGCATAACTCTGCAGGTTTTGAAAGGGCCGTGCCTTCGCTTGGTCTCTCTGCATTTTGGGGGTGCATACTTTCATCTCACCCTGGTCATCCTCAGGGAGATTCAGAGCCCCTACCTCATCCACCCCATTTCAGGAATACTTTTGATCTGTAGGTCAAAGATGGATAAGTAAAGGTTCAATACGGAGAGCAGCCCCAAATGCTGGATAGTGGTAACCCTGCAGTGGTGGAGGATGTGTGCAGCGTCTCTTTGATCCAGCAACGAATACACCTCCAATTGCCTTCTGAACTGAGATTGGAGAAGTGTTGCATTGACATAACAGTTACCACAGTCTTCCTAGTGAAAGTTAGTGCTGCCTAGATATAAAGCCAGTTATAACCACACTAGTTTTGGATTGAAACAAACACAAAGACAATTATCAACAGAAGCACAAAAAGTAAGCACTAATTACTATATCAACAAAATCACAACATGTCAGAAAAATGTATGCAGGCAAAATGCTTTGAAATGCTCCCTGTGGTAAATGTACCCGTGCAGACAACAAAACAAAACCGGGTTGCAGAGAGCCATTGCCAGTGCTTCCAGTGGAAGTTGACGCCTGGCAGAGGAGGTACTGTGCGGGACTTGGATTGGAAGATCAAGTAACTGCATATATTTTCCCTTCTTATTACTTGATTATAAGGACACTTTTGCACATGCTCACAAGGCACGTGCTGCAGTGTGTGTGCACCCGGCGTTTGATTCGCATTCATAAACCTATTGACGCTTATTTTCATTTCCCTGAGGAAATTCAGGGTGCGAACTAGGGGGGAGACACCTAATAAGACATCAGCTTCCCTAAAAGCATGATTTGTGATATTTTTGGGGGTCTCTAAAATACTGACAGCATGCTTTATTGACATTAATCTTATCATGGATCATGCGGAGCGTCAGACTTCATCCCGCCAAAGGAAATGATCTCTAACCGACCGCAGCGGGCCAGTCGCTCCGCAATCTCATGTCCCTGGTCAGTCCCACTCCGGTGCCGACACGCTGTGAACAGTTCATGATCGTTGGCAGTATGAATATTACGCATGATCCATCTACTACTGCAACTGGGGGCTCTCCGCAGCGCCATGCAACTTTCTACATTCCTTCCACAGGTGTGTCAAGCAAGCGAGAGACTCTTTTGAATGTCCTTCAGAACTCTTCAAAGTAAAAGCTTTCAATAAACTCAACTCAATAAAGCATTGCTTAAGAGGAAGTGATTGTGTGATTAACTGTATCTGTCATGAGTGATATCTGTTTCAGCAGCAGCCGCTATCAATTTTTTCTGCTATCAAAGCAATCACCCATGTTTGTTGCTATCTTGCTACCTTGTACCTCATTGTTGAGTTCCGACTGTGTTCCAAGATCTCAGCAATTAGGTTAGTGAGTAGCCTACAGTGAGTACAGTGTTTCAAAACTGATGAATGATTGTCAAAGTTAGAACTAAGACCCAAGTTGAAATAAACTTGATGAAACATTGCTGTTGAAACAATGAAATGACACAATGAAGGATATTATCTATTAAGGCAGTTAATGTGCTGCATAAGTTATGGAGGTTTTGTGAAAGTGGGATTTATTTGTTTTGACCAAGTCGAGGTCACCATTAGTTATTCAGTGATTGATCAATTGATGTTGACAGTTTCTTGGGAAAGCAAGGGCCCAGTGGCATTGTGAAGAATTTCCGTAATAGGAATAACTAAACTAATAACTAAAAGCAAAATTAGAAAAAGCAAGCCCCTCCCCGTAAACCCCTCAAGGCAGGGACTCTGCCTCCCGCCTGAGAGTCCCAAGGCCCCAAAGGCCCAAAGGCCCAAAGGTCCCATACCTTACCGGAACACTAATGATCAAGTCATGTAATATTAACTACAGGAGGAGGCAGAGCCTGTAGTTCCACCACCACTAACACCAATTCAACTTTAACAGTCGGAAATTAAATATTTAAATATACAAATTTAACTAAACACTCTCTGCAGGATATAACTACCTTCCTTTTATAACCATTTGAGCCTCAGAATACATGGTTAGGGAACACAGATCATCACCCAGATGCTGAAACAATCTTTAAATTTTTTCCCAGCTACCCTGACTGTATGCTTATTGTAACAGAACGCTCTATTAGAGTGTAGACTCCAAAGCCTCTCATTGTTTTCAATGAGCCTGAGACCGCCCACTGTGGTAATCTGTTTTAAAGCTCCTGCTGTGGACTCCCCACATCGCACAGTCAGTTGAACTGTAGCTCACCAGAATATTCCTCCATTAAAGAGATACAGTATTTCCCTCAAGTTTCTCCACCATGCCATCCGCTGACTTGACAAGCTACTCCTGTTACCTAAGGGAGCATTTTTTAAGAGATTTTCCACTGTTTCTGTAGTTGCTATAGTTACTATACATATACATATCTCATAGGAAAATCGGCTGCATCAGTTGTGCATCAAGCGGAGACACTTTGCATGTTAGCATATGTTACAGCAGCAGACAATTTTAAGAAAGTCAAAATGTGAGATGCTTGCAGAACAGATGAAGAATTTAAGTTGGCTATTTTTAAAATTAATTAACTTAAACATCTTTTTGTGTGCTAAGGTACAAACAGACCTCAGCATTACAAACATTACTACGGCCTACTGTCAGGAATCTACAGTTTTTCTTTCTGGCATCTGTTGTTTCTCCTTCATTTTTAATTGTTTGTCCTACTTGATGAAAAGAATTCATCCATCCATCGTCAAACGCTTATCCTGCGTACAGGGTCACGGGAGAGAAGAATTCATTTTTATTTTATTTGTAGTTCACTGGCTGGCAGTGACATCTACAACTGCTTCCCTACAACACTATGTCCACACTAACCTAATATCTATGAAATTTGTCAGTATCATTAATAGCTTCAGTAGATGGATAGATCCGTGATGGTGACATGTCTATGTATCTGAAGATATGGCTTTCAAGCCTTTCCCCTTAACAAGGTGCAAGGTGCTTATTAGTCATTATACAGCACAAGGCTGCAGAACGAAATGGAATTTGTAGTTCCTTCATGCTACACACAACATATAATTAAGCATGGGCCTATATTAAAATATGGTAACATATAAAATAAAATATATATACAGTTATTTATATACATATATACATACATGTACACAGCCATAACATTCCACAGTGCATTGTTTAAGTCTCTAGTTGTTGTTACGTTTGTTTTACAAATGGTAAAACATCACTTCACGTTATTCAAAACATGCTGTATTTCCCGTTTACCCCTTGTTCTTTTTACTGAGGAACAAAAAGTAGTAATGAGTAGACAATCAAAGCCGTAGACATTGGTCTGTGATTTCTCTAAAAAATATTCTGGTAAAAGACTTGTTTCTCAAAAGTAATTTATTTATGCTTTGTGATTTGGGTAAAGACAGTGGTATCTTCTCCCCTGATATGTAGGATGGTAAAAGTAAAAAGACTAATGATTAATAACTTAATTCTGAGCACCACATTACAGACTATAATATTAAATTAAAAATTCAGTCAGTCTTAAGCATCAACCTCTGGTCTCAAGAATGAGTTTTGTTTTACTACGGGATGTCTGACACTGTTCATAAATTCTCCTCTTTTTTTCTCCGTCCAGACGTTCCCTCAAAGTGGAACAGACGCTGCCAGAGGTGGATGAGGATGATGGGTTGCTGCAGAGAAGCTTGCAGGACGGCCTTAGGGAGAACTACATTAACTCCAACTCCTTCAAGCCCCCATTGGCCCGCTCACTGCGTATCAAGGAAGAGCTCCTCAGCCAGAAGCACCGCCTTCTGAGCCAGCCTGCTGCTCTGTCATTGGCTAATCTAGAGTCAGCTGGCTTGCTCAATCATGGGCAGTCCCACTCCTTGCTTGGCCAGAAGGGCTCTTCCTCTTTCTGGGGAAGCAAGGCCCACCTCGACAGCCTGCTGAAGCTAAAGCAGGCCAGTGGAGCTCTGAGCGGGGCCCTCAGTGACCTCAAAGACCTGCCTACATTTCTGGAGAATCACCACCACGGAGCCTTCTCCTTCAAGAGTTCCCTCCACCATCACCACCACAATCAGCTCTCCAAGGCCCAACACCACCACAATGAGGGCAAGAGAGACCAGGGCCACTCACCTCCTGTTGACCTAAAAATCCCCCAAGTTCGGGGCATGGATCTCTCCTGGGACTCGCATGCCTCTGACCTGTACAGCTATGGCGCCGTGGGGGTTGGTGGTGGTAGCCATGGGGAGAACACCCTGAGCAGGAAGCTGAGAGCCATTTTGCCCAAGCAGAACCGCAGGGGAGGAAGCCTCGGAAGCCTGCTGGATGGGGCGGCTGACTACTGGAGCTCTGACTTGGACCACTCCAGTTCCGGGCCAGCTTACTCCACCTCTGACGTGGAAGGGGATCCAAGCTCTAAGCAGCCAAGGAAGAAGAGGGGCCGTTATCGCCAGTACAACAGCGAGATCCTGGAGGAGGCCATAGCAGTAGTGATGAGCGGAAAGATGAGCGTGTCCAAGGCTCAGAACATGTACGGGATACCACACAGCACCTTGGAGTACAAGGTCAAGGAGCGCATGGGAACCCTTAAGAACCCCCCAAAGAAGAAGCTCAAGCTGATGATGAAGGTGGAAGCAGGAGGCCAGGATTTTCCTGCCGAGTCAGAGAACACGCCCACCACAACCCCACGTGATGATGGCCAGCCGCTGGCACCTGCTGAGCTCAAGGTCAATGTAAAAGAAGAGATTGATGACAATTTCAAACCAATCGACTAAACGACTTACACATGTAAACCTCAGTCAAATGACTAAAGTAATGGATGGGGCTTTATTTGTGCCAATTTACTTTGCAGTATCTGGGTGAGCACAAACGCAGGGATAATATGAGGAGGATTCTTAAAACAAACTGGAGATAAACACCTAATCGAATGGTTTTTAACAAGCATTGCTTGAGCTGAGCTGTGCTGTATAAGCATTTGTTTAGCTTTTATATCCAGGGGCTTAACAAATGCAGCTAAAGACATTTGTTAAATGACAATTAATGAAATTTCCATAAGCATGCTCATTATCCCTTGCCCAAAAACCTAATCCCCCTCTTTTCTGAACTTGATATACTGAACCATTGCTGCTTATAAATGCAGTTTGGGATTTGGACCATTCCAATTTGGGGGAAAAAGAGGGGAAGGTTGAAAATTAACTGACAAATTAGTCCTTTTACTGCTCCCCTCTCTCCTGGAGTACTCGCTGAAAATTGGTAAGTGAACTGTCAATAACATTTGAAGCCAACTGTAAGGTTTAATCATACCATTGATATTCCTCATCAGGGTTCTGCATCAAAACCCATTCTCTTATTGCCAGGTAGCCATGACGCTTTAACTGCAAATCTTTTCTTTCCTAATTTCGATATTCTGCTAATCTCTGTGCAGACAAAAGCAACATTAACCCGTCCATTTTGAATGAGAAAAGACACACAAAAGTCGTTCAGGGATGCATGTTTGTGAGTTTCGTGGACACTACTGATAATAGACATTGTTTCCTCTATCTTTATCTTTTCATTTGATTTGTTTTCTTTCTTTTGCACTACGCTTTTGGGTCTGGCGCTTACAGACCAGGTTACCTCGGCATTGTTGCCCTTGCATCATGCACTTATTATGGTCTGTCTCTGAAGCCCAGTCGCAACCTCGCAATTGGTCAGAGGTGCACATCGCCTGCGTAGGCTGATCTATAATCAGATCCCAACAAGCGCTAAAACCCTTTTTTTGCCAAGGGACAAATTGAGGGGTAATATGATTATGGATCAGCGTTTTTTAAGGCGAAATGCTACCTCTTGGACCTCCATCAGTGTTTCACTGCTGATCCTGGAATGCTAGCGCTACCTTCAAGTTGCCCTCCGAATGGTGAGCTCATCCCCTCATGGAGATCTTTATTGAATGGAGGCCTTTTAGGATCAGAATGTGAAACTCTGCTGCTGTTCAGTTGATTATTTAGTTCCTATACAAGGCTTTAGCTAGTCTAAGCTAACAACAACACATCGCTAATGTATTTTTCCTTTCTAATCAAACTAAGCAGAATCAGCTTAGCTGAGTTTTAAAAGAAATTCTTCTCCCTCAAACTACAAAGGCAGTTTAATACAACAATGTGCATTTATATAGGGTGGGTAATATGCAGGGGTAGTTGATAGAGTCGAGGGAAAAGCAGATTTAATATATTATAAATTATTATGACTGATGATGTAAAAGCCAATCTGTGATTCTGGATGATTTCGTTTCTCCTCATTTTTAACTCAGGGTAACTGAGACAGATGATGTGGTTTTCAAATATGGTAATTTCCTGTTGGACCTATAGTAGACAGAGAAGAGGACAAGACTTGTCTTTCACTAATGCTTTGTCTGTGGGAGGGGCCATGTGAGTAAATATGGCAGAGCCATAGCAGATAGACCTGCTAATGAATCATGAAAAGGAACAGAAAACACTGATGTTTGGTTAGGCGATTGAACTTACGGCGCTAAACTTCTAAAATAGCACTTTTCAAAAGTAGAAAGAAAGAAACTGTTTTGAGGTTATGCATGTAGTGTAGCTCTTCTCTGGGGGATATGGGGCAAGGAGAGATGGAAGAAAAAAGCTTTAGTTGTGAAGACTTTCAGAAAGCTGCAGCTTGGACCCAAACTACTCCTCTCAATTACCTCCATGATTAAAAGAAGAAACACATAACACAAAAAAAGGAAAAAAAAAAACGGTCGACAGCTCGAACAAGTTCAGTTTTGTGTAGTGTCGTCATGTTGTTTTTCTTCCCCTCGCCGCAGAACCACCAGGGATAGAAAACTGTCATCACATTTTACCAGGCGAGAATATCCCTCAGAGGACACAAGTGGAAAGAAAAAAAAGCTCTTTGGTATTTTCCATGAGGAAAATATTGAAGGAGATGACAAAAGCTTTTTGGTAGTTATGTTTTTTTGCTCTGTGGTAAATGTTGCTCTTTGTTCCTAACACTGCCTGGTGCTCACCCAGTCTGTGAAATTTTTAACATGAGAATTGTACCTCTCTGTTCAGATGAAATGATGATGATTCACTCCTTATGAAATGTATTGTACACTGTATTTATTTGATTTGTTTTTTTCTTTGATTATTCTCTTAAAAATGGCATGCACCACTTTTTTTGGCTGATTTTGGGGTTGGGCCAATTGAATATATTATGTTGACAGGATGTCAACACAATTAATCCTGAGGCAGAGATGCTTAAACTATACTAAGTTATGAATTAATCACAATCTAATTAGAATTAGAATAATTTACTACCTGTTGCATACAATCTTTCCCTTCTCTGGTTTTTGGTTATCCACCTTAAGCTTAATAGCTCCCGTTTGATTGGCAGGTATGTATGGTCAATGGGGAAAGCCCTAGAAAAGAACCCTGGAACAAAAGTATTGCCAGGGGTCATCATGCATAAAATACATCCAACACTTTGACAATGCTAAGCATTTGAAGTGTCTAAAAAGTTGTTGTGGGCGTCGAGTTGGACCCAGCAAAGGACAATGCACTGATCTGATAGTTAAAACGGGATCGAAACCCCACTGTTGATAGTAAAGCACTTCTCATGAACAAGCCTCTGATAAAAGGCACGATAGCAGCTCACTTAGCCAGCAAAATGCTACTTACATGTGGCCCAAAACAAACAAACAAACAAAACAAACTCATGACACTCTGCCTATTAGCCTGTTTCATGTAATGCATGTAAAGTATGGATTTGTGCTGCTAATATAATGTAAAACGTCACTTAATGCACAGGTGCATGGATAAACTCCAAAAGCACTTAAGACGGAATTCCCCTAAGAGGGGCTCCTCAACAGGCCAAACTATCTGTGTATAATTTACACAAACTCTAAATCCTTTACAAACTCTCTATCCTTAAGAGATTTTTGACCCTTGTTGCCTGTTTGGTTTTTGCTAAAATTTGGCATTGCTTTATATAATACGAGTAATTTTAAGTCCCATTTTCAGCCTGATGATATCTACTGAGGTGCATGCCATTTAAGGTGTATTTATTTCATTTAATTTGATTTTTTTTTTATGGTTTATATACGTGGTTAACGGCTCCCCCTGTCCGAAAAGTCCTCCTTCTTGCAACTGAGTCTCACTGCTGTTTTTAAAGAAACCTCATACTATATTATATACTTAAGAGAACCGTATATATCTATTTAAATACATATATTAACAAATACTCACATAATGAATGTAGTAAACTGAAATGAGTATCTCAAACTTACAAAACCAGAACAGTGATCTGCAAAAAAGATGGCACTGTCAGTTTATTTTTAACAGACTGTTGTTTTTATTCTTTTGCTTTTAGTTTCACTTAATGCTGCTTGCATTGGAAACGCAGTCGTTTTCTGACGCGGGCGTGCGACAGTAGCCTTCAGTACTGTAAATGTCTCAGGATCGAGCCAATGGGTTGGGCAGCAATATTTGTCAGTCGGAAAATGGCGCAGACTTAACTACCTGTACTAGATGTAATTTCTAGACCTATATATACAGTATATAAACTATATGTCGACTTGGTCAGCAGAGACCAAGTGCTATACCTCAAGCTCAGAATAATGCCTCCTTTCCGTGCCTCATACTTTTATGTATACCTTACCTGGGAGCCTGGTGAAGGGATAGCTGATACTCTGGGAAATATAGTATCCTACGCTGTTTCTTTTCTTTTATTATCTGTTCAATTTTCTTTTCTTTGTTTCCCCTCCCTCTTGCAAATGGAGGAGGGAGACGCTTCAAGTGTCTGACTGACCAATATTTGCCACCCTACCTCTTTTCAGGTATTTTTTTGCAACAACAAAACATTATAGAAGTATATAATAAGCAACGGGGGGGGCGGCGGGGGGGGGGGGGGGGG
>NC_060150.1:54426320-54427033 GCF_021292245.1 Micropterus dolomieu | reverse complement strand
TTTTTTCATCCAGTGTTTTCTTTATTATGAAACAGATATTGAAACAGCTTTCCACCACAGCGTGAAAATGTGTGTATTTATAGTAGGCATTCATTTTTAGTACATTTTTCAGTGCATATGGAATTGGATCTTCCAAATTGTGTGCAAAAGCAGCAGAAATCTGAGTGAAAATACTGAACTTGCATGTTGTTGTACTCTATGCCTTTAGTATGCCAGTATGTAGAAAGTCTAATCGTGGGATTTAAATTTTACATTTGAGGCATCTTCTATCCTGAAAACAATAGCAGCTCAGCTTAAGCACTGTTATTTGTTTACTGTAATAATTATGGACAATAATCTTTTTTCTTTTATCATTGAAACTGACTTACATTATCCTAATTGTGAGCCTAATTGTAGTTTTAAAATAGGGCTGCAATGAACGATTATTTTCATTGTCGATTATTTTCCCGATTAATCCAATCAGTTTTTGGTATGTACAATGTGACGCCCTGTGGGGTCATGTGTGGGTGTGGCCAATCTCTGTCCCTTGCAGGTGAAGAGCTGAGACTGATTGCAGTAACTCTGGGCACCTGGGCTAATTGCCCTGTAGAGTATTTGTAACTCTGTCTTCTCATTCAGGAGGCTGCTGTCGAGGCCAGGTCAGACCGCCCTGCGGGCTAACTCCCTGGTTTCCCCTTCTGTTTGTTTTTCTTTGATTTTTGGATTGTTGCTTT
>NC_060150.1:54391259-54426300 GCF_021292245.1 Micropterus dolomieu | reverse complement strand
GGGGGGGGGGGGGGGGGGGGGGGGGGGGGGGGGGGGGGGGGGGTTAGGGACGAGGGATTACTATACAGCTATTCCTGTTCTTACCATTGGATGGGGTTGATATGGGAGGGCCGCAAACATCTCATTTCTTCCTCTAAATGTAAAAACATTTTGGGATTCAGTCGTATGGTTTTACCCTGGAGGCCACAAGTCAGGTCAGTCCCACCCTGGTCTGTGAAAGAACAAGGTGGTGTTGTTCACATTTGTGATTTTAGGTGAAACATAACTCCAGGTTGAAACTTGACAGGGGGATTTTTTGTGTGTTTTTTTTTATTTCTCACACCTAGAGAAATCAGAGACCCAGAGGGGAGATTGGGGGACAGGTGGACAAGTTAACCTTCTTTTATCTGCTGTCTTGTAAAAGAAAAATATCCTATCCAAAATCTTTTACACTGCATTCCAAAAAAACCCACCCCACACACAGGAAAATGTACCTTTATATGATGAAAATGAAAAGCTATATACTTATGAATATATATGTATTTATTTTACTGGTTTTGCATCTTCAGGTAAGCCAATCGATTTCTCTTTTGCTTTTCAGGTTGGTTTTTATTTAATTTAATTTTTTTCTTCTGAGTGAATAACAAAAACGTGACAAAAGAAGAAAAAAAACAGCAACTACTGTAACCTCACTTAGTAGACGCCACATGACGTGCCATTTTGTTTCAGGATGGTGTGTTATGCTGCGGCCTACCAGAAAAGAAAGACCCATAATGTACATGATTGCCATGCTCTTCTCTGCGGAGAAGTTTATTCTCTGTTTCTTTTTGTGTCACGCTGCATATCTGGTTGTCATTTATACCTCAGGTCCGACCACTTCAAAGCAGCTGATTGTACGTTAGAAACAAACACACACAAAGAAGAATCAGGATTTTTAGTACGGCTCATTTCCAGATTTTTAGATGTGACTGACGGAAGCAGTTTTTGAATAATTGTTTCTTGTTGTAGTCATTTGTACTGTTCTGATTCTGATAAAATCTTTTACTTTGTTTGTTTTCTTTTAACAAAGGAAAGACAAATTCTTTGAAAGCCAGAAGCCAGGTTTATGTGAATACAATGCTGTATTCTCTCTAGCACATACAGCCGTGGAAGAGCAGAACGTACGCACACACACATACGCACCTACAGCAACAAACACTCTGTCTCCTCATCAGGTAGCCACACTTTGTGTGGGTGGGTTATATTTATAATTATGAAGCTGGGAGTTTGCCGTTTCTCTTTTAGAAGCAGGTGGGTGTGTTTTGTCCACAGCCTGCAGAACATCAGCTTTGCTGGCTGATTTTGATCTGGGACACTGCAGGCACTGCCTCTGTGAAAATCCCTTTGTTTCTTGCTTTCAGCAAAGACTGCTTTTCTCCTTTGTTTTTTTTTATTTGTTTTTTAAATTAACCTATTGGTCATTTTGGTAAGAAACATTTGTCCCTTCAGTTATTCTGCTTTATTTGACAAGTCTGTGATGTTCTTTGCATTCCTGCAGCTATTTTGTTATTGAAGTTTCTCCCTTTTTACACATTTTCCTTTAACCTGTCTCTCCTATTTTTGCCGAGGTCAGTGATTCCTGCAGTTTTCAGTGTTTACAGTTTACTGTGAAGGCAGCCATCCTTTTGACAGTATAAAGTTTAATTCATATTTAGGAACATTTTCCAGTTAAGAAAACGAGTGTTGCTCTCATGTTGTGTCTTCTGGCTGCATTGCATGCTGGTCCATCAAATTGGATTCTCTCACTATGAGCTAAAACAATGCAAAGGAATGCAAAGGACATAACCAGTAGTATTTTGGGTCGGGTTCCCGGTCCAGACTCTTGGACTGAAGTAGTTTTTCAGCGAATAGTCCAGGATTAGGTTTAAATCCCCATCTGAGAAACTGCCTGGTGTGTTTTTAGACACATTTTTCTTTTAACTACATATTGTAACAAGAAATATCCTACTTGAGTGCAGTTTTAAAAACTAACAATCAACACATCGACTGACAGTTGCGATTCTCCATGTGTGTTGTAGGCTTTGCCATGCGGTTGTTTTCCTCCCAGACATTTATCAAAGCGACGCTAACAGATCTGTTACGCTAACAGATGAAATGTGCATCTCCTCTGTTGTGGAGTGTGAAGCCAAGTGCTGTATGTCAAAGCATTTGTGAAGATGTGACAAGCAGTCTCTCAGTAGCAGTCTGGCTTTGAAAGCAGAGCTGAGTACAGATCTTAAAGGCCAGACACGCCTCTGGATTGATGCTGATCTGCAGCGATCAACACAACAGACACCTTTCCTCCCTTCCGTTATAATTTATTAAACAAGAAATTTGGCAGGGGCTTGATGGTTTGGAGGACATTTGGAGAAAATGCAAATTCAGAGTGAAAGAAATTAGACTCCAAAGATTAAAGTCCTCATGTTAAAATGTAATGCTTTGAACCATCATTTTATGTTACAACTCGGAAAAAGTGAGATCCCGCTGTGTTAACTACAGATGAGGACTTCTCCTTGAAATGGTCCTTTAATAAAGTATTGACTCATGATCTTTTACAAAATCATGTGCTTTTAAAATAAGAAAATCAACACATTTTTAGCCAGATTTAGAACATTTTATGGGGCTGAATGTGTTTTCAAACCGCTCTCTTCACTTGCTAATTGCAGCCTGTTTTTTTTCTTGGCATTATTCAAAGCTTTTGATTTCCAAAATCACATCCTGGATTAACAATTTACTACATGGACCACAACTTTTTACTCACATTCAATCTGATTTAGCCACCAGGAATAAGTGATTATATATATTGTTGTTCTTCAATCAGTGGAATCAAGAGTGCCTTTTGAAGACTCTAATCACAATCTCAAATCTAATTGTTAAGAGTTGGTTTCTTAATCACGTATAATCTAACCACCCGAGTGAAATCACAGAGCGGCTGCTTCAAAAACAACATTCTTCCGTCGAAGCAAAATGTCATGTGAGATTCAGGTCAAATTTGTCTGCTTAAATTCCCAGCCCCCTCTGTTATGATGTTGCACCGTGAAAGAGTCACAGGCAAATGTTTTCTCACACTGGCCTGCAGTGCTGGCATGCGTCTCACCCCCCGCTTTGTCAGAAAGCCTTGTTACAGATGACAGACCGACAGACCGCCAGATAGACATGGCGTTCTGAGGAGGTGGATGGGAGTGCAAGGATGAAATCTTAGTAAAGTACAGAAAAATAAAAGGTCCGCTGAAGGTCGCCAACCCCTCCCCCATACCAGTTAAACAGGCTTTTAATGGAACAAAGCTGAAATTACCTCACAAACGAACGTTGGGCACATAGCGTCTGCAATAAAACATTGCAGCGGTCGATCTGAATCTCCACTTAGAGAGAGAAGGCAATTGTTAGGGACAAAATATCAGACCTGATGTGCAGATTGAAAAAGGAAATTTTGAACATAAAAGCCAGGGCTGTGTGAAGGAAATCTGGTCAAAAAGCTCTGTGGTAAGAGTACATTTCATGAGGTGCCCTTGGGTGTTGCCATGACAATCTTGCAGCATTTTTACCTTGTGGAGGTGTGTCTGGCCTTTTAGAGCTGGCTGGATGGACTTCACTGGTCTTTGTTGCTCTGTCTGAACTCAAATCCAGCTCTGCTAACACTGGTATATCTCCTGCATTTGCACAACGAGCATGGAGGTTGCGGGCTGAGTTTGAAAAATTTAGCAGAACTGATGCCATCTTGTTGAAAAAAATACCAGCTGTTCTAATGTTGATTCTTCAGGCTTTGTCCGGAAAGGAAATGCTATTGACACAAGACATGATTGTACAAAATATTTGTCCAACTCTTTCTATGCCTTGCTCTCATTTGTATCCATGTGAGAGCATCTACAAGCATGTATTTGTCCTTCTCTTTGCTTGTCTCTGAGATGCTCTCTGTTGTTTCTGCTACCTCAGTTTGTCACAAGGACTTACCTGTGGGGATCTTTTCAGGGGCCGACAACTTCAGAAGCCAGTCAGTTGCACAAAGTTGATATGAAAACTAAAGAATAGTCAGTTGTTGCCAGTGAAGTACCATTAGAAGCATTTCATAGCATTTTTTAGGCCTTATAGGTCAGGCTGGCTGGTTCCGAAAGGTTTTGGTGAAAGTTAAATGCCACAACAAGTTAGCTGGATGATCTGTCAGGCCTCCCTCTAACGGACCTCGAAGAGTATTCGCTTATTGTTAGCTGATCATTACAATCTCCTCTCAGAAATATGTCAGATCCTGATTGTCCTGTCACTCAAAAGTGAGAAATTTCCAGAGCTGCACCGTTATGCTGCTGCACTGCCGTAGGTGGCCGGGTAGGCAACACATCCCCTTTCCACACCTCAGTAAATGTGGTTTGATTTTATTGTCACTTTCTTTGATGAAAAGTCGTAAACTTCTTCCTTCCACTTCCCATCACCTTCACCCCCTAACTATGTGTCATCCTCTTAGCATCCTTGGCCAGTAGAGCATGAGCACCCTGGAGCTGACAGGTCCTCATTTATCCCAGGAAAGATGGGTTGTTTCTGGGCTGCACCAGGTCCTTCACCACTCATCAGGCCTTTTCGTAAACCTCACTGCCACCTCTTGGGATTGAATACATGACCCAGAGGCTTCTGAACATGGTCTTCCCTCTACCTTTCTTTTGTTTATATTATCTTTTCACAGAGGCTTTGCCACGCTGTCCTTTGATGAGGAACTTTCAGATTTAGATTTTTTAAAGACAGGACTTGATGTTCTTTCAGCAACAACAGTGATCATTATCCTCTGCAACATTGAGAACTATTTCTAGAAAAAACACACTAACATACAAACAGTATCGGTCGGTTAATATTTCAGACTTGGTGAAAATGTCATGAACTCTCTACACAAAAGAGACTCAACATATTAAAGGTTTGTCCGTTAATGTTGAATAATGTCTCTGATCTCTTGTTTTGATGTTTCGGGCCCGGGCTTTATTTTAGTGTTGTGTATTTAATAATGGAACAAGTAAAAGAAATCAATAAGTGAGGTCTTTTTTTTTTTTTAATTGCTAGTACACGGCTGTGATCCTCTTGTCTAGCTTCTTTTTGCTGTCTTAGCATTTGAACTTTGTCTTGACGACTATGTACGTTCTTGGTTACCGATCAGTTGTGAAGTCTACACTACATGCAGATGCGTGCACCCCACCAGGCAGTGTATTTATAGTCGAGCTGAGAAGCAACACTGGCTCATGAGCACGATCGATGGTCAGGTCAGACAGACCGGCACTCGGTGAGCGGATATTGGAGTTTAGTCCTCAGCGAGGAAGTTTGGCAGTACAGAAGATTAAATGTCATGCAGATGACTCCCACTGCCAAAACAGAAACTATTCAGAAACTCTTTGGTGGAAAACCTCAAACTCATCTGGCTGAAGGTGACTCACGAAAGCCAGAATGTCACTTAAAAGGCTCTTTGAAAAAAGCCTTTTTTAATTACTTTTGACTGGTTCTGTACATTATTTTCAGCCAAATACTTTTTCAGTGCTTTATAAACAGCGAGGATTGTAAATATGAATAACTCTTAGCAGGGGAGGCTCATGCAGAGCTCACTTAACAGTCCACCTCGTCGATCCTCTGGAGATCTAACTTACAAGACTTGGACTGTTGCCTTCCTGAATGTCAAAATTGAGGAAAGCCACTCTTAAAACCAGGAACAAAAGAGTGCATTAACTGAATCTGCGTTTGGGAAAGTAATGCTGAGTGTTTGTTTTTTCTTTCAGTCTTATTTAAAGTTTTCCATCTTGGTGTTTCTTGGTGTGCAAAAATGTAAAGAAGAAGAAAAAAAAATACAACACAGAATACCTCAGAAAAGAAATTCATGTAACCTTGACAACCTCCACATTTTGTCAGATCCTGTTCATCAACACTCATCTCCTGGGCACTTTCATCTTCTGTCTTTTGTCTTTGTTTTTCCTCTCTTGCTTCTTTTGCCATGCTCCATGTGTGCAGCGCCCACTGGAGGTTCCATAGGTTTTTATACTGCTTTGGATTTACATCCTCCTACGTGTTGCGTTTTTTTATTTGTGAACATACTTGGTCTCGAACCTTTCGCAGCCCACCTAACGTTCCTCAGTTAAAGACAGAAAGGAGGTTGTTTTCAAACAATTTGATCGCAATTTCCAAACAGCTCGGAAAAATCCGCAGATGATACTCTTAGAATTCCTGCAAATTATGGGGTTTCATCAAAAGAACAAAATCCTCCTGTCTTTTGATTTTAAAAGTGGGTTTGCTGAAAGAATGAATGCCAACATGTCAAAAACTTGAAACCACACAGTCCCCACGATGTTCCTTTTCCATACCTCTTTATCTACTTATCGACTCTTTATTGTTGTTAAAACTGAATGTAAAAAAACGCAAACACAAGTAACCTCTAATTTAACTATACATATTTAAGAATAAGAAATACTCTATATGTGCACATAGATATACCTATACAAGCCCCACGCAGACACAAACACAAATGCATATGTATATAATAAAATCTCTAATGTCATATACTTTTATCTTGAAAAAGGAAGAGGATGAGCCTTTTCCAATAATGATTCAGGGAAACAATACAGAAGTCCAGTGCAGTATGTTAAGTAAAATCACTCCCACTCTGTTGCTTTTGGTGTTTGTTTTCTTACTCTGTTCTGGCTTGTTATTTGCCCATGATGTAGCATCGGGCAAAGGGACAGGGTGACTTGAGATTTTGTTAACAGAAGAAGTAGTGGAACTAGGATCTAGTGTAGTTGTAGTTTTTTCAAGCCTGATTCTGTGAAAAAGGTGGGTGGGGTGGGCGGGATGTTTTTCTGAAGCAGACACTGTAAAGTATATTTATGAAGATGACTTGGACGGGAGAGTCACAATAGGAGGGCAAAGGGTTGGGGGCGGGGGGTTGGGATCTTAAGAACAGTTGTATATAGAACTGCTTTACCCATCAACCCTTGCCTGTCTTTTTCACAGGTGAGGTGGAACTGTATATTGAAGGCACTGAGGAGGAACGGTTGTGTGTTTTTATGTCTAGAAAAGTAAAGTGTTTTAAATGAAGAAGGGGTGGGTGTGGAGAGTGATGATCCTGTTAAGGTTCTCTAAAGAACCCAACGGACAGCGAAGTTGTTAGAAAACACATCTCCCTCAAGCTTTGCTGGAAGCAAAGGACAGTTTCATGTACTCTTGATATTTTTGCATGCTGGTGTACATACCCCTGTATCAGTCCTTTTGTTTGAAGAGGCTGGTTAATCCAAAAGCGCATATTTTGGATGTTGTCCGCAGGACAGATTCTGATGTTTTTAATATGAAATATTGTCCCTAAGAAAAAAATCCCTTTCCTGAGAAGAAGGAGCACCCAAGGTGTTTGTTTGTCTCTGCAACAGCTTTCGTAGTGGTTTTTGGCTAAAGCTATTTTGCAATCATTTTTTTCCTTGTGTAAAGTAAAAAAAAAAAAGTGTGTATGAGAATCTGTGTGGCTGTGTAAGAAATAAATGTGAAACGCTTGCTCTTTGGTTTTCCTCAGTTGTTCTTCAACCATATTTTAGCATCAGAGCAGTTTTTTAGGAACATTAATATACCTGTGCTCTTATGGTAACTCAATGGAACAGAATTGCATTTCTGAACGTATCCTAGCTGTCTGTAGGAAAAGATGCCTCTCTCTGGCGCCTTACAGACCCAAATTACATTACTCAGACACCCTCAGGGACCCTGAACAACACTGCTCTCACTCTTATTCAGGTACTTAATAAAGCAGTGATCAACCTTAACTATGGTTTATTTTCATTAGCCTGTTCCTATGAAGACGAAAATCACAGCCAAAATCTCAAACGATCAGAAGCAGCTTTTCTCGCCCTCAGAGTTTTCATATTTTGTGTTCTACTCATGTGATTACTTCTCTTTTTCTATCCTTTTAGTTGTCTCTCTTTTTAGTATCTTGTGAATGCCCATCTTATTTTCAGTTCAGGACAGCTGAGTCTTTGTTTGCACTTTGTTCTCTCTCTGACCTGTGTCAGGTGCCATGACTTTTACGCTGTGTCAAGCATCAACACAGCCATCTTGTATTGTGTGGCTACAAAGCACCAACGTAACAATGATTTACACCAAGCTAACCTCTTAAAACAAACATTTTCATACATGTGCACAAAACAGTGGTTTGGCTTGTAAGTGTTGTAAGCCTCCATTATCCTTCATACAGTATGGTGGTTTAAAAACCGGAGTTACAGTAAGCCATGTTCTGGTATCCGTGTGGTTTAAGTGCTAACTTGACTAAGTTTTTTCTCTCCGCCGCCAGTGGAGTTACACACAACAGAGGAATTTGACAGATCTGCCTTAAGTTCTTCTAACGCTTCAGGGAAAACTTAGTAAGCCTCTCTCACCGCAAGTGAAACCAGAAAAATGACGGAGCTCAGCTGGACGTTGTGTGATCAAACCCGTAGAACTGTATAGCTGTGAAGGAACAAGGCGAGTGGAACAGGAGCAGAAAGATCTTTTTCGCAGTTTTCAGTGCAGTTGTTGTCATTTGTTCATTGACTTTTTAAACAGACACTCTTCTCTGCTTGATTAGATGGGATCTCCACTCTAAGTGTTTGTATTGCTGCACACAGCTTGACAGATGCCATGGATTTTGGAAGAATTCCTGTAGAATTACAGAGTCAAATGTTCATCGTCATGCAAAAGCAGTTTTTTTCTGGATGACATGACTGTATTTTGAATTTTGCCTAAATTGTGTACCTCCTACAATAATCAAATTAGTGACATTTGATGAGAACTGTGTAAAGACTCTGAAATATACGCTGTATTTTATGTTGTAAGAACTCTTAAGATTACTTTCTACATTCCTGTTGTTGGTTTTGGTAGGAACCTGATTTTGTTGTGATAACTCTGATTGGGCTGGAAGCAGCTTGTAATATTTGGGTAGATGCAGGGAAGTGTTGTCAGGGGTTTGGGTACAACAACAAACCTCTTAATTTCTTCTTGATTTTTTTTGTCCTGCTGAGGTTTCTAACGTTTCATAATGTCACCTTGGTTCTTAACGGGTGGATGGATGCCCCGCTGCAGGGCCTGCTGGGCTTTTTCCTCTTTTACGCTGAGATTTTGTTTTTTGGGTTTGACGATATACCTCATTCCTTCAGTCCAGCGGGCCCTAGGGGGCGCTGTGCCCATGCTCAGGATGCCCAAGTCCCATTTTTCGATTTGGTCCCAGCTGGACTGTACCTCTCACAAACACATATAAACACACACACACACACACACACACACACACACACACACACACACAAACAGGTTCTCCAAATACCCCAAATGGACCTCAGTTTTTCAATATCTACTGTTTACAGTTTGACAAAAAATGTATAATTTAAAAAATATTTTTCTCATATTGTAGTTTTATTTATGTACAAATTTTTTTTGTTTTCATTCTTATTTTGTACCTTGTGAGTTGGACTTTTATTCTTCTAGGCTTATATTATCGATGTCCGTTTAAATGAGAACTTAACAAGGATCACAATAATTGGTTTTAGTTTGATTGACAGCACTGTTCTATTTTTCTCTTTATCTCTCCCTGTTTTGAATACAAATTTTGATTTTCTGATTGGGCTGATGAATAATAAAATGTCTCATAATGTCTGTGATTTTTTTGACAAAAAGATAAAACTGATGATTTGATTTCCTACATTCTGTTCTTTAGACTTCATTTTGCATTGAATGTCAGGCAACGCTGATTAGATCTGTCTTTGTGCATGTGTGAAATACTTTACTTGTTATGTTATATTCAATTTGGTAAAAAAGAATATTGCCATTTTTGCCACACATTTCAGCTGTAATGTTGTGTAAGGTAGTATTCACTGGATGCTAGAACCTTCTTTTCAAAACCACTATTCTTCTAATAAATTTTGTTGTGAAAATAAAATAAAAGTCTGAATTGTGTTGATTTGTTTCCATATCTATATGACTTACTGGTGTTATTACGTGTGACGTGAAAGTTACACGAGTACTAGACTTTCTCATACTAGACAGACATATATCTAGTCGTTTTTGGTAGGCTACTGTCTGGCTCTTGCACAGTTGAAGCACAGCCACGAGTTGATTACCGACGATCACTGCCTTTTTCACTGCATCTGCACAAAGTGGCTAACAATGCATCTTAAAGTGCCTGGATGACACGATGCTAACTACCAAATTAACAATCAATACAGTAAAACATAGCTAGCTTACCTTCAATTCTCTCTGTAAAATGGACAATCTATACTGTCCACGTCATCTCGCCACCTGTGAGTCACCGGCACCTCTTTTTTATTTTTATCATTACACATGAACATGACCAGAACATTTCTGCCTTGTTAGCATTATTACTAGCAAGCAAACCTCTACCTTCCTCAGAGCTTTCTAGCAAAGTTTGGTTAGGTAGGTACATTTATTGTCACAATATAACAGCCTATATAATGAGATTGAGATTTGCACCTCCCTTCTGCTACATAGCAGACAATATATATTAATACAGAAGCAATTTTAAAATTGTAAACAGAAATGTTCAATGGAGCAGTGCTGAGGATGAATTAGAGTAGAGACCTGCGCAGGACTCTTGATCCCGCTCCCGCTGATTTTGTGACCATTACCGCCCGCTCCCACAACATGTGTGTTCCTCTACCGCCCATTCCTGCAACATGTGTATCCACTCTTCATGGGGAGATTGTGCTGAATGCTGAGCTTAAATCCACAAACAGCATTCTGATGTAGCTGTTGTTTTTCTCAAGGTGTGTGAGATCTGAGTGGAGGGCAGTGGAGCTGGCATCCTCGGTGGACCTGTTGGTTCTGAAAACAAACTGGTGAGAGTCCAGGCTGGCTGGGATGTTGTTCTTTATGAGCTGAAGAACCAGTTTCTTAAAGCACTTCATCAGAATGGGGGTGAGTGCCACAGGGCGGTACAGGAAATGATGGTGGCTGTCTTGAGACAGGTGGGAACCCTCTCTTGAGACAGTCATCCATCCATCGCCAACCGCTTATCCTGTGTACAGGGTCGCGGGGGGGCTGGAGCCTATCCCAGCTTACCTCGGGCGAAAGGCGGGGTACACCCTGGACAGGTCGCCAGTCCATCGCAGGGCCACACATAAACAAACAACCACTCACACCTACAGACAATTTAGGGTCACCAATCAACCTAGCCTGCATGTCTTTGGATGGTGGGAGGAAGCCGGAGCACCCGGAGAGAATCCACGCAGACACGGGGAGAACATGCAAACTCCACACAGAAAGGCCGGGGAAACAGTGAGATGTTGAAAATGTCAGTAATAACATCAACTAGCTGATTGGCACTGGTTTTTAGTACACGTTCAGGAATGTTATCAGGCCCAGCTGATTTACTCATTTTCACTCTCAGCAGGACTCTCCTCCCATCTGCTGTGGATACTGACAGTGGCCGGTCCTCTGGAGGTGGAGTAGACTTTACAGCTGACTCCTTGTTGAGGAGATCAAAGCGAGCATAAAAGGTGGCCTCTCTGACCACGCTCCAATCTGTGCTCCCAAAACAGTCCTGTAGAGCTGCTGTAGATTCATCTGTCCACACTTTGACTGTTTTTATTGTTGGCTTGACTCTTTTAATCAGCTGGGTGTAAGTGGGCTGAATAAGCAGAGAAATATGGTCTGATAAACCAAAATGGGGACGGGGGAGGGCTGGCACGAATATTGGTGTAGACGTGGGGGATGAGGACATGCTGGTCGAATTTAGGTAATATCGTTGTGAGATTTGTTTGATTAAAATCACCAGCAACAATAAAAAACCATCAGGCTGTTGTGACTGCTGATGACCTCAGTTCGTGTTGTGCATTTCATTACATTTATTGACAATTGTAAATAGCTCAAGCAGTACTTAGGGGCAGACAGGCTGTTTTATTTTCTACTTACATGTACAGTGTGAGCACTCGGGTCATGGCTTGATGATCGGACCATACAGTGTGAGCACATAAATTGTGAGCTTTGGCTTTACTTGGCAGACTATTTACTCGTACAGTATGAGTTGGAAGTAAAGACACTGACAATGTAGAAACAGAAAAACACAAGCTAATACAAGTTCAAGTCCTGGGTCCTGAAGCATAGACCCATTCGGAGTGTAATTCAAGAGCAGCCTGCAGTATGGTGCCACTATCTGAAAATAGCTGGACAGGTTTAGGAACAAATAAGCTAATTAGACCTTTCCTAAATAACAATTGAGTAGATAATCGACAAAATCTAATGAGATCTGACCTAAACAATGACATAGACTAGCTGTCTTGTCATTTTGTGTGCCACACCTCAGTGTGTTTCTCGACTAGTGTTTTTGAGGGCGCTAGGCAAGCATTGTGCCACGTGTTACAAAGTGATGCAGACAGGTTATAGAAGTAAAGGCACACAATGAACAAATGTATTTTCTGTTTACTGTCACACTACAAATCTCTGTATAATTCATAAAGATCCCAAATTTACTGCTCACTTGTGTCACTGAGTTTCACATCAGTGTTATTTAGCCAGTAGCCCTGGTGCTTTAAGGTGTAATTCAACCAATGAGATCATTTCTACCAGCGGATTATCTCTGCCTCAGAGGAACTAAAACTCCAATCGAACATTTATTCTCTCTCCAGCTCACCTCTCGCTCTGCTCGCCAACTCTTTTGTCTTTCTGTATCAACTCCTCTCTCTCTCTCTCTCTCTCTCTCTCTCTCTCACACTCACCTCTTTCTTTTTAAACAAGTGTCTCTCTACCTTTTGCTCTCTCGCTGCAGGGCCTAAAGGAAAGAGGCCTCTGCGGTGGATGGAGGCAGAAAAAGACAAATAACTTTTCAGTGCACAGGAAGTAGGTCATCCTCCTATCAAATATTTATTTTTCATATTGTGCCTAAGGCTCCAAGAGGACTCCCTCTTTAGATACTTTGTGTGTGTGTGTGTGGTTTCATCCTTCGCTCATTTGCACATATATGGCTGCTCATGGAATTTGAGTACAGAGGCGCTGAATATTTGGAGATTCCGCTCTCTTCAGGAGGTCTGACCCTAATTTTTTTCATCCAGTGTTTTCTTTATTATGAAACAGATATTGAAACAGCTTTCCACCACAGCGTGAAAATGTGTGTATTTATAGTAGGCATTCATTTTTAGTACATTTTTCAGTGCATATGGAATTGGATCTTCCAAATTGTGTGCAAAAGCAGCAGAAATCTGAGTGAAAATACTGAACTTGCATGTTGTTGTACTCTATGCCTTTAGTATGCCAGTATGTAGAAAGTCTAATCGTGGGATTTAAATTTTACATTTGAGGCATCTTCTATCCTGAAAACAATAGCAGCTCAGCTTAAGCACTGTTATTTGTTTACTGTAATAATTATGGACAATAAGCCACAGTTTAATGTCTACTTGTTTTCTTTGCTTCCCTGAAAACATGCCCAACCATGACCCCTAAAAGCTGTAAATGTGACTCAGATCTTTTTTCTTTTATCATTGAAACTGACTTACATTATCCTAATTGTGAGCCTAATTGTAGTTTTAAAATAGGGCTGCAATGAACGATTATTTTCATTGTCGATTATTTTCCCGATTAATCCAATCAGTTTTTGGTATGTACAATGTGACGCCCTGTGGGGTCATGTGTGGGTGTGGCCAATCTCTGTCCCTTGCAGGTGAAGAGCTGAGACTGATTGCAGTAACTCTGGGCACCTGGGCTAATTGCCCTGTAGAGTATTTGTAACTCTGTCTTCTCATTCAGGAGGCTGCTGTCGAGGCCAGGTCAGACCGCCCTGCGGGCTAACTCCCTGGTTTCCCCTTCTGTTTGTTTTTCTTTGATTTTTGGATTGTTGCTTTGTAGTATTTACCTTGTTTTCGCCTACTACAACACCTTCACACATATACATTCATGCAATCATCATCCCGCGCAGACACTACTGAAACCACAGACTACATACCTCATACTTTTATTATGTTAATTTGAAATGACTTAATTTGGCTTATTTTTGGTAAATAAAAACGTGTTGTTAACCGTTTACCATGGTGTGTCTCCTTTTTGTTGTGGCCTTTTGAGCCAGGTCATAACAACAATGTCAGAAAATGGTGAAAAATGTTGATCGGTGTTTCTCAAAGCCCAAGAAGCCGTCCTCAAATGTCTTGTTTTGTCCACAATCTAAAGATCTTCAGCTAACTGTCATGGAGGGGTAAAGAAACCAGAAAATATTTACATTTGAGAAGCTGAAATCAGAGAATGTGGACATTTTTTCTTCAAAAAAATTGCTCAAAATTAATCCATTATTAAAATAGGTGGTGAGGATGATTGTTGTCCATCCTGTAGGTTCCAACCAGAGATACATTTTACAGTGTCTTAGCAACATAAGGGCACAGGTTAACCAACTGGTGGACATTGAGCAGCTTTCAACTGTAGCTGGACAATATGGTTTAAATAAAGGTTTTATTGCACTTAAGCATAATCGTCAGGTAATATCTTTCCCTCAATCCCCTTCGCTTTGTCTGCTAATTTCTCACATTATTTTTGGGTTATTTTAACGGCTCTGAGAAGCTGTGTTTTTAGACCCACGGATTAATCAAACTAATAATCAGCAGATTAACTGATAATGAAAATAAGTTTTGCTGCAACCTTACAAATGAATCAGTATTGTTAGTAGTGATTGTATTTCTACTTGTAAAGCAGAAGATTACCAGAACATGTACAAAAGTTGTTTGTTTAGGAAATTTCATTGCAACAGTATGCACGCACACATTCTCTACAGAATGATTTAAAGAGTTGTATAAATATCTTTCAGTTCAAGACAATGTAAAATTTAAGAATAATTGGACAACATGAAGTTGTCAGGGGAATAGATAGAATTGTGCTTCGATGTGCAGAACTAATCTAAATAAATAAATAAATAATGCTAAATCTTCATTATTACACTGTTGATTTAATTTACGTATTATAAATTAGACTATAAAAGGTCAGGAAATAGTTAAAATGCCCACTGTGGTGTCTTTAGATTTCTTGTTTTCTGTGAACATTAGTCTAAAATGCCTACATATTCAATTTATACTGATATAAAACAGAGAAAATCTGCAAATCCTCACATTTGAGAAGCTGGAACCAACACATTTAGTATTTTTGGTCTGTAAATGAGTTAAACAATTCTATGTCCATCAACTCATCAATTAATTAACTAATTGTTTTAGCACTTGACATGGTAGGACACTGGAGAGACCTAACAGATATTTCTTATCTGGTATTTAAACTCGCCATTAACTGCCTGCTGCTGCTGCTGCTGCTGCTGCTGCTGCTGTTCTTTTCAGTGTGAGATGATGGAGCACAAATGTAGCAACCTTTTGATAAAAAGCTTTAATGGCTTCCATTGTGTCCTCCAGCACAGTGCATGACAGAAATGTGCGCTGAAAAAATGTACTGTATTTGATATAAAATATCTCCTCAGTCCAACCTTTACTCCTGACACATGAGCATTTCCCTCCTCTCTCTCTGTTTTTCATACACACACTGACTGCTGTGAAAATGTCAGAGGCCCCATCAGAAACCCCTCCTGCTGTGGTGTGTGGTGGCTGGGCCCAGCAAGGCTCCCCATTACTGATTAATGGAACTGCATCAGCTCCATTCAATTAAGACTCAGCGCCAGCCCCATGCGGCCGTCTCCCCAGGCCTGTCTGAGCTGCGTTTAGCTGCGCCACACCAAGGACAGCAGCTCTTAACAAGCTCCGATTCAGAAACTGATGGAGCAGCGGAGGGTGAACCACCTCAACTCACTTCCCCGTTAACCTACTTTAAAAAAAATATGTGTCTGATTTTCATTTTAAATGTTTAATTCATCACCTGAAGCACGTTGACTTGCCTTTATGTTCGAAAGGTGCTATACACATACGCTTGTCTTTTACCCTTCACGCATCATACAGGACATGAATTATTCATACATTGTTACAGCTGCATATACACAGCGTTCAGTGGGATTTCATGCCAATATACTAGTCGATTAATCGATTGGTAGACCAAGAAAAAATATCTATCACCAACAATTTCAATAATCAATTCTATCCATCCATCGTCAACCGCTCATCCTGCGTACAGGGTCGCAGGGCGGCTGGAGCCAATCCCAGCTGACATCAAGCGAAAGGCGGGGTGCACCCTGGACAGGTCGCCAGTAATAATCAATTCACAAGTTTTTATTATATTAGTTATTGAAGCGCTAGTATTTTTTGACTGCAATCCCTTTGGGGTGTTTAGAGGCAAAGCTAGATTAATTAGTATTTACAATTACAGCAAAATGTAACAAAATGCAACAAAAACAGCCACAAACTTATTCATTTGGAGATCATTCAATAATTCCCATGAACATGAAGACTTATATTAAAAGTTGCAGATTGACAAGATTTATAATGAATTATACTACATTTATGTATGTAGGTATTGGGTTCACCTTGAAGACATTGCTACAAAATGCATTTTATTAGAATTGTGAATATGTCAAATGTGATAACACATCGTCGTTGTGTATGAACAATTTACTAAAACGATGTACAGCCTTATTTCCATTAGGGAAAATGGAACACAGCCAAAAATGATTGTCAAATCTTGCTTGGATTGTGTGAACAACATGCATAGAGGGGTTACACCAGGTGTCAATTTTGGACCAGGTATGTTGATAATATATTGATTGACAGCAAGATAGGCCTCGTGGTAATTATGCAAGCCTCACTTAAACAGTAAGCACGTGTCAACACAGGATTTATTCAGCAAAACCAAATTAGTCACAGGGGATCATCAAAGCAATAAGTGCAGTGCATCTATTGTTGTTGCTTAGTTTTTCTGATAAATAATAACTAAACGCTGAATGTTACCTTAAATCCAAATCCACCAGCCACTTTCATCAAACCTCAACACTAACCAGCCAGTTGCACACTGGACTGACATGCTAATGACTAATATAAGACTAATGTCACTGAAAGAGAAGCTCACATAGTTACCAGTCTTACCTTCAAACATGTGTTCGTTCTTTTTCTCTGCAGAAATGTCCATTTTCACGTGTTCTTACCAAAAGCTCAGAGTCATCTTGGGTCTTACAGGTTGTTCCAACTTGTAAAACGACTGTCAGGTGTTTAACCAGGACTATCTTTAACCGGTTAAGCTAAGGGTTTGCTGGTCAGTAGAATCTCTCTTCAGAGACCTTTGTCATTAGCAGGTTAGCATCATTATCAGCTCCACAGTCATTTATTGATTTATTAGTTGGTTGAACCTGTGACTTTCTTCCAACCAACAACTAAAATTAGTTTAATCCGCCACTGAAATCTGTTATACGCCTATGTTTTACATCCGGAAACAGCCTAACACTGAATTGTTCATGGTGTTACCATCCACCACGAGTAATTATAAAGAAGGCTTCAAAAGAATATAACACGCATGTGATACTAATAATCTAGTTAATTTATTTAATTCCTTATGTTTGTCCACCTTAGATTTTATAGCCCCCCTGAAAGCTAGACCTAACACAAAATCTGCTCAGCAGCCTTGGCTAAATGACACTATTAGAAACTGTAAACGGGAACGTAGAAAAGGCCAGCACATGGAAGAAATCTGGGCCCGTATTTATCAAGCTTCTCAGGATTACTCATAAGAACACAGAACTGACTTAAGAGTAAAAAAAATTCTTGGCTCAAAGCTGAACTTAAAAGTTAGTTATCAAGCATCATAGTCCTAATTTGAGTGTAGTGTAGGACTAAATCTTAAGTGTCAGTCTTAGTACTGATTTACAACATTTTGCTGTGCCGCAAACAAAGAAGATTTCCTTCTTTAAGAATATTCGGTGTTGTTGGGAAGTCGATGAAACGCGTGACAATGTGTGGAGCTGTAGCTATAAATGTTTCCATGACTATTCGGGTTATTGATGGTTGTGACGGCCACAATCATCAGCATTGCTGCGTTTGTCCTGTGGCAAAGAAACGAAGTGTCATCATCATCACCTTCAGTTTAGCTGAATATGCATTTTTGCTTAAAGTCAGTGGTGAGATGACGTCCCTCCCCAACTCGCTGACAAAGTTTATACCTGCACTGTCCGACCCCGTCTTATTAACTGCGCGTCGTCAGAATTCTCTCCTCTCCGCATGTCTCTGTCTCCACAGCGCCATCACAAGCCCTACTGGCAACTCCTAACCACCCGAGAGACCTCTGGAGCTCTCTTAAATAACTGGGAGAGTAAGAGTGATTCTTAGCTTTAAGAAATTTGATAACTTGCTTTTATTCTCAAGAGTAAATTTCATGAATTCTCAGAACTTAAGACTAAAATGGCACTTTGAGAAGCTTGATAAATACCTTGGTCTCCAAGTACACTTCATAGCTATGAAAGAGCTTTTAATCTGCTAGAACACACTACTTCTATAATTGTATCACTACCAACAAGCACAATCCCTCTGCTTTGGCTGACAGCTATGCAGATTGTGATAAGTTTCTTGCTTACTTTTTTTTTTTCTAGCCCTCACCCTGCCTTTTTAGATGTGGACCACCCAGCTCAGGATCATTGGAGCAACTTCTAATTTATTGTAACTCACTAAGACTCTGTAAAGATGAAGGCATCCACCAGCCCCTTGGACATATCCCTACAAAGTTTTTATTTAAAATCATGGAAATCTAGGTACTTGTTTGCTCTTAATCATAAATAGCTCAATGTCATCTAGTTAAAAAAAACAGCCTTGATTCCACCAACCTCAACCACTATCGCCCTATCTCTAAACTGCCCTTCATGACAAAGGTTCTGGAAAAAGTAGTTTCTAAGCAGCTTCTTGAAGTTATAGAGAACAATGACGTTTTTGAAAAATTCCTATCTGGTTTCCGCCCACACCACAGCACATAGACTGCTCTCCTGAAAGTTGCCTAGTGCTTGCTCTTGGTGGGAACTGTTGGGCTTCTGTAAATAACATCACAGAGTACAGGCTAGACCTGCTCTTTAATGAAAAAGCGCTCTGATATAACTGTTGTTGTGATTTGTCGCTATATAAATAAAATTGAACTGAACTGAGAACTTATTTATTCCAGGAAAGCGTTTTCTGATTTTATCTGATAGGCTAGCCCTTGTATTGTTTTAATTTCATTTTAATTTGGGCATTCTATATCATATTTTATTGTTGTCTTTTTAACCGTTCTCATTTTGATTTTAATTGTTTTTATCTTCTGTGAAAGCACTTTGTACTCTGTTTGATAAGTGCTCTAAAGTTGTTGTTTTTTTTAAATACTTGCAGGTTCTTAGCATTTATCCTCTGCTGAGTTCATTGATTTATTTTGAAGGAAAGTCGTAGATAGCTACTGCATACAAGACCATTGTGTCCCCCAAATATATTATGTACAATGTGTCAACTTAGATCACAATCATGGCAAAGTGAATGAATTGAAATTAAATCAATAATGTATATATACTTATATTTTTTAGACTTATCTGTTGAACAGATGTTTGACGGTATATCATATTAATTACTCCATGTTTGATCAACTATTCCTTATTGGAAAGTAAATTATAAGTGGGTTTATTTAATAGTGTTCTGTCTTAGTAAAGCTACACTTGTGATGCATTTGAGATATTTAGCTAATGTTGTTAAATAAAATATGTAGTTAGAATCAGTAAAGTACTGTTCTTAGGTCTTAAAACACTTCCAATAACAGTCCCAGTTTATCATACGGCGTCTTTGGGACCACAGGTAACTAAGTAAGTATTCAATTAACTCATATCATTTAAAAAGTTCTAACTGTATGTGTAATCATACAGAATTCTTCACAGTAAAATTTCTTTTTTGTTCTGCTGAGCTGCTCTTGTTTTATTCAGTGTTAATTAATGTTAAAGCTGGGTCGAAAATAGCAGAAATCATTATTTAATTACTTATATAGCACCTTTCGCATATCACAAAGTGCTAAACAATAAAAAACAAAAGCAAGGCATAAAATAGAAAATAAAAGTCTTCCTCAATACACATTTATAACTCTCCTCCTCGTTGTGCTGTGTTGTGGCTGAACTGAAGGTAAAATAGCTTCAATCTGGAGCCCTCATGAACCTTGAGACTAAAACTGAAACACATCCAGAGACCTCACCACAACAGTCAAGCCGACACATGGTTCATTGAAAGTCTTCAGCTCCTCTGCGATGTGGCCATCACAGAAAAAATAAATGCAAACTTGTCAGGGAGCTGAATGAAAACCTCACAATGCAACTTCATTTGAAACTGAAAGGAGAGCAAATGTTCAACAAGGTCAAACCTAATTGAAAATGATTGAAACATCGTTCTATGGGGGACTGACGGCAACCTTTTTTATATTTCTATATCTTTTTCTCCTACAGGAACTCCTCCGAGGTCACCTTGATAGTTTCAACTCCTTCTTTTGGCAACTGCCTGAAATATTCAGGTTGCCTCCGGCACTCTAAAACCCCTTCCCCCATCTTTTTCTCTGTCACTTATTACCCAACCTCCTTTCCTAACTTCGTTTTACCTACTTTTTTTCTCTTCCTCCATCTTTATTTCCTATTTTTGTTTACGTTCATCTCATCCTCCTCCTCTTCCTCTCTTTTTTAGTTTTTTCCTCAGCTCACGGTATCCAAGATATGCAGTGGCCTCAGGGTGTGTGTGTGTTTCGGGCCTCTGGCTGCAGAAGGTTATACGGTGGATCGAATGAGCACCTGGAGACCACTAACCATGATCATATCAATAAAAGCACATCTGCTGTATGGCAAGAAAGGCCTGCACAAGAGGAGAGGAGGAGGAAAGAAAGAGAGTGTGTGGATGGGGGAGGAAAAAGAGGAGGAGAAGAGGGGAGGAGTTAGGTGAACAAAGAAGAAGAGAGCATTAAAAGAGGAGAGAGGATGACAGAGGAGAAGAAAGATGAACAAAGGAGAGCAAGAGAAGTGAAAGAAAGGGGATAAGAGGAAAAGGAAGGAGGAGAAAGAAAAGGAGGGAGTGTGTGGGGGGAGGAAAATGAGGGGAAGAGGAGAGAGAACAAAGAAGAAGTAAAAGAAGAAGGTGATGAGGAGAGATGAACAAAGAAAACTATGGAGAGGAGGATAGGGGGAGAACAAAATAAGAAAGAATCGAAAATAGGCTTCAGTAAAATGGAATAAATAAAAATAAAGTGTAAACAAGAAAAGAAAGATTAAATAAATAAGCAGAAAAGGAGAAACAAAAGGGGGGAACTGGATGAGAACATATATGGACAAATAAAATAAATAACAGTAGAAATAAGTAAGACAAGGGTAAATGACAGGAAAGTGAGAGAAAGAGAAGATGAGCAAAGGAAAGAATAGCAAAATAAAAGCAGAAAAAAACAAGAAGAGAGAAATAAAGAAAGGTGACTGAGATGTGAGAAAGTAGGAGGCGCAAAATTAAAAGATATTGCAAAAACCTTTTGTGAAAGGAAATATACTTTAGGGTGAAAAGACAAGAAATGCATTTTCTACAGTGTCTCGTCTCTGGATGTAGGGATATAGTTTCATTTTCTCTGATCATGTCAATTTATTAAAATATATTGGAACTATATACGAAAGGAAATCTGCACCAATTTACACATGTACATTAACCATGATGTTTTTACTTGAAAGTTAGAGCGAGACAGTTAATTTTGTTCCAGTGGATTAAAGAAAAGTCCCCAACCATACTGCAGTGGTACAGAAAAATATATAAGGGATTTATTTTATGATACCAGGCAACGAGTCTTAGCTCATCTACTGAGCGAATCCCTGGACTTAATGCTCAGGGTAAATCCACTGGGATCCTACAAAAACAAACCTACAAACTAAATCTATTGGGGGGACAAAACCCTACTATAATATAATTCTTAAAAAAAATAGATAAGATGAGGAAAATATATTTTAAAAGGTGTATATAAGAGAGGCGAGGGAGAGAAAACAAAGGAGTTCAAGAATATGAGTAAGAGAAAAGGAGAGAAATGAGGTGAAGAGAAACAAACAAAAGAGCTCTTTCATTGGTGGAAAAGACAGAGGATGGAGAGAAAATAAGAGGAGATGAGAGCAGAAGGGCAAGGACAGCAGAGAGGAGGAGGAGGGAACAAAAACAAGCAAAGACAGAAGTGGATGGAGAGAGTGAAGAAAAATTAAACGTAAGTGTAAGAGAATGAATCAATAAGTGAAAAGGAAAAGGAAATGAGGGACGGAGAGAGGAAACAAGTGAACAGGAAGAAAAAAAGACAGGAGAGGAGACAAGAGGAGAAGAAAGGAGAAAGAGGAGTTGACAAGAGAGGAAACAGACAGGTTAAAATCCCTCTGCATTAGTGGGCAACACTGACAGTTGGGCAGTCAAATGTGTGTGTGTTAGTCTGTTGTACACACTGGTTTTACCATCTCAGGTAGTTCACATTCTCTACAGGTATTTAATACCTACTGCCCTCTGCTGCTGTCAGACAGTATCGACATGTTAGAAACATTTGAAATGTAATCTCTCACACTATATGAGGCCTTTGTTTGGTCAATCAACTATCACCTGCCAGCCATCACATCAGGGACTCTCATATTTGGGTTTGGGACACCACATGGGGTCAAAAACAAAATCAATTAAATAATAACAAGTAATACCGCCCCACAGTTGTATGTCTCTGCCAGCCAGTCAAGTCGCACTTTATATCCATGTCTGTCCAGACTCATCTATGTTGTGAATACTTGGAAGGAACTGATTAAAAGGTATAAAGTGTATTTTTTGGCTAAATGGAAGTTATCAATATATTGATGATAGGATTCCAGTGGGTATATATTTTCTAGCTGATCAATAAAGGATGATCATAGATGTATTGGTTAAAAAGGTACACGTCTTTGATTACTAGGCCTATGCAAGGAGGGATACTTAGAGTATAGCTACACAAAATGTGGTGCTTTTGTTTTCTCCTGGAATTTTTAGATGCCCTGTCACCCCAGGTCAGGCACGTAGTCCTGATGGTTTTTAGTGTTGTTGTGTCCGTGGACCTGAGGTGACGTGTAGAGGTGTGGCAGGGGAGGAGGTCAGAGAGGTAGGGTGGGGCCAGGTTGTTTGAGACTTTGTAAGTGATGAATAAAAGTTTAATCTGTGGAGATTGTGAAGGACGGGGGTGATGTAATCTCTGCAATGCCTCTATTAGCTATAGGTCACAAGATCATGATTAGCTAAGCATGCTTCAATACGTTGTTTGCACTCACGTGATTGCAGTGACACTTGAAATTCAGAATGAGGCAGGAAGTGGAAGGCAGAATGGATTGTGTCGTCCCAGTCAACGTGTGTTTGAAATCTGAAATTGCCCAATTCATTCCTAAATTATGGCAAATAATCTATTTTGAGGTCACAATGACCTTTGAAGTGTCACCTATTCAGTGTCCGAACAACTGTGAAATATGGTCACAATTTCCCTTCTGTTCCTGAGTTATGGCGGTAGATAATAGCCAAAAAACTACCTATGAACACTAACTTCTAATCAGTTCATATTTGAGTCCGAGTGGACGTTTGTGCCAAATATTAAGAAATTCCTTCAAAACATTCTTGAGATATCACATTCACGATAATGGGACAGAACGACATAGAACCTAAAAACATGCACCAGCAACAGCCATGGATGGAGGCATAAAGCTAATTTTATAATATATTATATTATATATTATATTATATATTATATAATAATAATAATAATAATAATAATACATTTTATTTGTGGGTGCCTTTCATAGCACTCAGGGACACCTTACAGATTAAAACAGTTAATACATTTCAAGGAGGCAATACAATAAAAAAAATAAAAAAATTAAAGATTATAATAATATATAATAAAATATAATAAAAACAATTTAAACAAGCAGTTCATCATGAAGCCGGTGGAAGGTGGAATTATGTGGGGTAGGCCTTTCGAAATAAGTGGGTTTTGAGCAAAGTTTTAAAGGAGGATAGTGACTCTGTTGTACAGATGAATAGAAGGAGGGAGTTCCAAAGGTGAGGTGCACAATAGCTGATCCCCATTGTGGACATGCGGGCAGAAGGAATGGAAAGTAGTGAGGAAGAAGAGGATCGGAGAGTTCGGAGAGTTGCAAAATTTGGACATTTTGCTATGGTGGATTTGGAGCCAACAAGGAGAATATCAGTTTTATCACTGTTAAGTTTGGGGAAGTTTTGAGTGAACCAGGTTTTAACTGAGCAGTTAGAGAAGACAGAGTGAGCAAAGATGTAGGTTTGGTGGACAAGTAGGGCAGGGTGTCATCAGCATAGCAGTGAAATTGGATATTATATCTCCTGAGAATAGAACCAAGGGGAAGTAAATAAATTATAAAAAGGAGGGGCCCCAGGACTGATCCCTGGGGAACACCACTGGTGACTGGGGAGGGTTATGATTGAACATTTTTAAGTTGTATAAACTGAGTGGTATTATGTGAACAGGTATTATGTGAACCAGTTCAGGGATGTGCTGATGATACCAATGGAAGCTAGACGGTCCAGGACGATATTGTGAGAGATGGTATCAAAGGCAGTATGGTCAGAAGACCAGAATCAGCAGCCATTAGTAGGTCATTGGTGACCTTGATTAGGGCTGTTTCTGTGCTGTGGAGAGGCCGAAAACCAGATTGAAACTGTTCATAGAGGTTATTGTTGATTTATAACTTTAAATAAATAAATAATAAATAAATGCTTTTTGTTTAAAAGGGTGATATATTTGAAATACACAACTGTTCATTCTTTACCTTGGAAACAATAGTTTGACTAAAACAATCTTCCAGTTGAAAGTCCTGGAAAAAGCTAGTAAGTGGAACTTGAGTTAAGATAAATGTAATTTCTAGGAGACATGGTTGGGCATCCTGTCTTTGTAATCCCTCCAGGATCCAAACAGATACAAGTTTGGGACCTCATAGAGTAAGTTTGGTATATTTAAACCCTATTTTCCAATGTTTTTGTGACTAATGGAGACAATAATTTCTGAAACAGGTCCAATATTGTGTGAGAGCACTGCAGTTGGTAGAAGTGAAACGGGCTGCAACGTAATCCTTTTTTTTTTAAATTATGCACAGTCAAAATATGTCCTCGAAAAGTATTTGTTTCTGCCATTGATAGGCTCAGATTGTTAAGTGTCTGACAACATTACGACCGGAGCGGGACATGGGCTGGATAGATAATCATTATATCGATCAATATGTTCAGTAGTGATATGTTATTGATACAGTGACAACAGGACTGTCAGAGGTGTTTTCTTCATTAAATACACTGGAAACTGTTCTGCTTCCTACCCCACCCACAGGTACATTGTGATGTGTTATATTATTTTAATGTTGGGTATTTTATTCAGTTTTATTTTTGTATTAATTTAATTTTCAGAAGAAATGTCCTCATCCTGGTACAGCCATGTAAAGACTTTGTAACTTTGTAAAGTGTTATTGTTATTAAAAAGGCTCAGACTCTATTAAACTTTGATCACATTCAGGATATTCACGTGGAACGAGGCTGACTCAGGTGAGCCCTGAACCTTTTATTCTGCTATAGGCCTAGACTTCTTGGACACTTCCCATGATGCACTGAGCTTCTCTCTCATTCTCACCGTCTGTACACATTCTTATCCCATTAACACTGGTAATGGAGAGGATGTAACCCAAGGATCTATTTTGGGTCCCCTCTTGTTTACCATATACATGATACGCTTGGTGCAAATCATGTGTAGATGTGACGTTGATTTCCATTTCCTTTAATTTATTTATTTCATTATATGTCCTGATAGCCTGTCATGGATGCATCCTGTATTATATCTATAAATAAAATCTGTCTGGCTAATCTAAGATGAGGTTTGAAAAGAGGCCCCCAACCTAGGTGTTATTTTTGATTAACAATTGTCCTTTGATGCTCAGGTGATTTAAGGGGTGCAGTCCTGCTTTGCTCAACTAGGACACCTAACCAAGATCAGGTCATTCAGTGTGCAGACGTAGAAAGCTTTTATCTCTTCCAGGCTTAACTATTGCAATGCACTTTATTCCGGTATCAGGAGGCTAAACTCTGCAGTTGAGACAAAATGCTGCTGGCAGGCTTTTAACATGTACTAAAAGAAGCGACCACATTATACCAATTATTACTGCCCTCGAATAGTCTGGTAAAATAAGCCACGAATGGTCTGGCTCCTGCCTATATCTGTTCTAATTCCCTGAGCCTGATCGCTGTTTGAGATCTTCTGGCAGGGTGCTAGTGATTGTTCCAATTTCTTGACCTCTCAATAAAGGCGATCAGGTTGTTGCTGTGAACCTCACATGTGGAACTCCCTTCCTGGGTTAGGGGGTTAGACTTTTATTGTATGGCCTTTTCATAAGTGATGGTATTTGTTCTATATAAAATATTTGATCATGTTTATATCTTATTTGCTTTTGCTATACGTTTTTTTTATTGTAAGGCACTTTGTACTGTGGTGCTACATAAAGTTATTATATTAATACAGTATGTGTGACATTCTGAAGCTTTTAGGCACTGTGGTCCCTTTGCTTTGCTCTCTAAACCAGCAGCCATGCAAAAAAATGTGCAGAAGTGTCTGCATAAATATGTGCTATGTTAATGCATTATGTCATTTTTATTCATGTGTAATTCTTTCAGTTTGTCAGTAACTCTGCAAACAATAAAGAGCCAATTTATTAGTGTCAGATATTCCTCTATTTGTTTTCTTCTTCTGAGTTAATGAATCAGTTTCCCCTCAGAGATTAAATACATTTCCTCTTTTCTTCTAAATTTGCCCAGAATAAATTACTCTCTCAAAGAATAACATTGCCACTGAATAAATTGTCTATATTTTGTGCAGACACTGGCTGCCAAATTGGATGTATTGTTTATATTTATCCAGTTTGGAGACAAACACCTCACTTATTCTGTATATGATCAATCGTTTCTGTTCCTGCAGCTGACAATAAGTCTGCCAATTTTTTTTTTATTGCAGCATGTGTGTGTATGTTTTTGTCCTTTGTGTGTAGCAGATTGTCAGTGTAGGAAGACGTGGAGGCTTTATTGGAATTGGGGGGTTGGGAAGGTGCTGCTGCCATGATTTTATCCTCCCTGAAAGACAGAGAGAGACAGAGGAGAGGAGTGGGGGAAGGGGTAAAGATGGTGGTGTAGAAAGGTTGAACGGGGGCTGGGAGGCCGGCTGGATGGGTTGCAGAGGTGCAGGTGGGGAGGGGGTGGAGAGATGCAGTAGCTTTCACTGGAGAGTAGACTGGAAGGGTGTGTGTTCCTGTGTGTGTGTGTGTGTGTGTGTGTGTGTGTGTGTGTGTGTGTGTGTGTGTGTGTGTGTGTGTGTGTGTGTGTGTGTGTGTGTGTGTGTGTTGGGGGAGGAGGGACTCCTCCATCGCCCATGGGGGTATATATTATGTTTTATGGTTACGAGGGGACGCATAAATCACAGTTTCATTAAACGGCTTCAGTCTCCGAGCACTGCCCCCCCTCACAGCAGGACTCCCTCCTTTCTCTCTTTCCTCTCCATCCATCCTTCCTTACTTTGTCCTCCATCTTCCTCTGTTCTCACGGTCTCCCACTACCTTCTCAAAACCAGCCTCAAGTCCTCCTCCATCACTCCATGTACCACTCCCTTTTAAGTCTCCCTTCCAACCCCCACCATCTCTCTCTTTCTTTTAACCACTCTCCCCTTCTCTCTCCCTCTCTTCTCTGCCTTCATGAGCTGCCATCGCCCATCGACTCGGCCTGGACGCCAGACAGCCGTGACACAATGAGGTCAAAGGTCAGAGCAACAACAACAAGAAAATCAGAGCCAGTGTGAAGGTTGAAGAAGAAAGAAGAAAAACAATGAAGGAGAAACAGCTCTTTATTTAAATAAATAGGAAAAAGAAGCACTACTTGTTGTCTATTTTCAGTTGAGACAACATGAATCAAAACACTATCATTTATTTCGTCTTCTTTTTTACCCCCACCAATGATGCGAGGTTGGGATGGAGAAATTTTTTGGCAACTCAAAACAAAGATTTCTCTACAAACTACAGATGAAACAGTGACAACATCCTCTTCAACATATAAAAATACTATGACAAAATCAAATGTATTATAAGCTTATAATATATATTACAATCTGTTAAGCTGTTACTGTGTGTAGATGTATTGCAGTTATAATAATAATAACAGCTACATTAGTTTGAATCTGATTTATGACACGATTCGGCTTTTACGGAAAATTTAACTCAAAGACTAAAACAAATATAAACATGTTAAAAATGAATATTACGCATCTTTATTTTAGTTTCACATCCATATAAATAAACATGTCATCATATATAAAAGCTGCATTTTCTGTGTGGCATTTCTATGATGCATTCACTGGCTCTTTTGACAAATTGGAGAGGATGCGTTTGATCCAAACGTACACACTGCATCATCGTATAATGAAGCTCATTATCAGGGACAGCGTCTTGTTGTTGGAAGTGTCTTACATTGACAAACACACACACACACACTCAAAACTGCACATCTATACTTGTGAGGACCCTGATTCAAATAATGTGTTCCTTATCCCCTAACCATCACAGCTACATGGCTAATCCCAACCCTTTCCTGGGGCTGTATTATTTGAAATTTTAGGGTTTAGGGTAAGTCTTAATATGATACCTTTGTTTCTATATTGATACCTATGTCCACAACTTACATTGGGAAATACAACCCAGCTGACTCTAATATCAACATTGGACCAAACATTGATGTGTAAAATTAAAGCGGTCGCTAACAGTGACAAAACCACAGATAATTAACCCACAGATCCTCTCAGCTGCTATGTGGCAGCCTTTAAAATCTGGAGCCTCATTTATAAAAATGTAATTATATTTATACTTTATACTCACGCAGGTTTTAAGAAGCCTGTTTGTAACTTAAGCACCTGTGACATATACATTTCAAACTAACTTAAAATTGACATCACAATCACAATCAGCGATTAACGCTGTATATAATTCAAAACACCTTGAGTCTGGCAATTAATTCCTCACACTTTTAATAGATAGTTCCTATCACATTGTACATAAAGCAAAGCAAAGTTACATATGCGTCCCAGACTGAGAAACTGACGAAATATCCTTATGGTGTATAAAAACAGGTCCTCACAAATATACAAGTACAAGAAGCACACCCCCCCCCCCCGTGTCATGAACGTGTCATGAACGTGTCATGACCCCTCTGCTGTCCCCAATGAACCCTTTGACCTTCAGGCTGTGCATGGTGTTGGGTTGACCTTTGTATTTACATTCGGATTATGCCTTAAAACTCAATGACTTGGGTTTTAAAATGACAGTTTAAAGATTTCTACTGTGAGCAAAGGTTTCATTTGCAATTCAAGTGTTTCTTAATTTAAAATGGACATAACCCTAAAACAACAACCTTCATGAACTTATTGTCTAAATTTTATTTACAAAATATGTCATTTGTTATGCTGCTGTTACATTGAGCGTGACATCAATTCCTCAGTAAGTAATAAGTAAACTCAAACTCAAGAATACATAAACTATCTCCTGATGAAACAGACCGGAGCGCATTTACACTCTTTAAAAAAATGTCCCTACTTGTTATAGCCTGCATTCATTGAGTTGTTGGGTTGTCAATGATATTATAGCTTCCAGTGTTTTCTGTAGCTCCATTAAGGAATTAGAGGGGATGTGTTGTAAGAGGAAGATTTGGACAGAAGAATGTTCAAAATATCTCTAATATGCACGTTATTTTGCTTCTCGAGTTTATGCTCATTTCACACAATGTTGTGAGGCCGATGACAGGTTGAGGATTTAACGTCCATGGTTATTGTAAGATCAGCACATAGTCTGCTGTACCTCCTCACTTCTGAGCTACTTCAATCACACCTTAAAGAACAAACTGAACACTTGGTGCTTAAACCCTCATCAGTGTGGCAGCCTAACAGAGAAACAGCAGTCATGTCTGCAGCAAACAATTACAATTTTTTATTTCACCAATTGGCTCCTTCATCAAACTGACAGACCTCAGTGCTGCTGTTCAGAAATACCTGCACACAAAGTCTGACATTGCTGATATTTAACACGTGAAATTTGATTGACAAGTCTTTATTTCATAAACGAGTCCCCAGCTTAAATTAGTACCTTTATTTCTCGTAACAGTCGTCGCTCACCGTCGCAGCTTTGGGGGAATGAAGCGCAGCACTCAACTAGCAACACATCAGAAACGCATTTAAGAAGGCATACAGAGGCTTTTTAACACACGGGTATTAAAAATGAGCTGGAGTTAGGTAGTTAGCACACAGGTTCTCCTGCCTGGAGCAGGTGGAGAGGAGGAAGATGACGATGAGGTTGACTCGTTGATTTCATGTTTAAAGAGGGAAGAACTGTCTTATGTTACAAAACGGCGTCTGTGCGCAAAAACACACAAAACAAACACAAAAATATCCATTTATCAGTGACAGAATCCCTACAGTGTGTGAACCTCTTTACCTTGGTGTGTGTGTGTGTGTGTGTGTGTGTGTGTGTGTGTGTGTGTTGTGCTTGGATGTGTGTGTGTCTGCATGTGTGTATGTGCGCACCATTACTTCCACAGTACTACACACACTCCTTGCAGCCACATTCCACAGGCTTCTCCACGTCCTGCGTAAATGAGGTTCCATCGTCGCATTCGAAGGTGAGACGCCGACGTCGTACCCTCAGAGGAGCGCAGCAGGAAGCGACGGTGGCAGTCGGCTCGGTTCCCGCCTGGCACCGACCCTGACATTCAACCCAGGAGAAAGGCTTGGATGTCTGGCAGAGGACGGACCCGTGCTGCAGCCGGTGGTAATCTCTCACCGGCTCACCTCGACACGGGGACTCTGTGGATGGGGACACACAGGGAGGATTAAGAGATAACCAGACCTGGACCAACCTCAACCAAACAAAAAATAAGACAATTTGACTTTAAAACTTTCATTGGAACTACATTTTACCAAAGCCAACGGTTCTTAAAAATGACACTGAGGTCTGTGGATTATTCAGAATCAGGCCTGCCCACAGAAAGGCCCTCCACAAATCTGCTTTACTCATGTCAATGAATGCTCTCTCTCTCTGTCTCCAGACATGGCCTGCTTATGATGTTTTGATGTTGCGTACAACAAACATTACTCATACCATTTTCAGGAGAGGGGGTTTTCACTATGAAACAGGCTATATTTTACTAAAGAAACATTAAAAAACTTAGTTTTCTGTTGTTTTAATAAGCAATGGTGAGTTTTTTGGTTCAAAATGAAATTTGGTTATCTTTGCTTATATAGTGATGGACTGCATGGATGGATTTGGATGCCAGATCACCTTTATGCTTCGTGCTGATTCTGAAAGGCCTCAAGCAACAATTGGTGGGGGTTTAACATGTAGTGTAACGTGTTTAAAGCACCACCATCACCTAATTTGACATTGAGCATCTCTAAAAACATTTATGTCACATGGTCATTAGTTTGCAATTGAGAATAAAAGCTGGTCCCACCCTTATCTCTCGTCCTTCCTCACCTATATCGCAGCTCTCTCCGGTGTATCCCTGCTCACAGACGCAATGCTCTCCATCCTCTGTCTTCTGACACTGGCCATGCAAACAATGTAGACCCTGGCATGAACCAGCTGGCTCCCCCTGCAGGTTACACAACGCACCGCGATATCCCTCCTCACAGTCGCAGCGGTACGTCTTAGCGTCCAGTACCACACACACACCCTTCACACACCTGGATTGAAACAGAATGAAAGCAGGGGGGAGATTAAGAGAATGGACTCAACACAAAGGACAAATCAAAATTGATTATCATCTTTTTTTATTACATTAACACTTTAAATTAAAAATTTAAATTATAAATTAATTTAATAAGGAACAATGTTTAGAAAGAGGACACATTTCAAAGTAAGGTGTGTGATTTATACAACATCTGAACAAACTGCACTCACTTGTTGCCTTCACACGGGTTGACACCAGTTGCTGTGGTGACAACATCCGTTCCAGTAAGGCCTCCTGTTATTGGCTGGTCACAGTGTTGTCCTGTCCAACCTGTCTGGCAGTGACACTGGGGACCCTGTGAAAGACAAGATGTTTACTAGTTCACTTAATCCATTATCTGTGAAAACAAAAATCACAATAAATGTTTATACCTGAATAACTGTTGGCAAAAAAGATACATTTCTGTTAAACAATTACCCTTCTCCTCCTCTGTCTCCTTTAGTGTGGCCCTTAAACTTTTCCTACTTTTGCAACAACATTTCAAGAGAAGAATAACATAATCATTTATATATATAGCACTGCGTTGAACGAAAACCTTGGGTTATGCTTGTTACTGTTCAGACCAGAGAAATATGCTGCTCTCATGAGTTGATTGTGCACGATTAGTAGCTCCTTCATGTGAAAGTAGTTTTCCATCCACAGCTCAACCTTTCTTTAATTTCTTCTATGGCATCAAAAAAATCATTTATCCGAGGGGACAGATTGACAGCTGGTCTTATTTGGAGCAATAGTATCAAGAGCCAAGGAGCACCATTTGTAAAACTGGTTAACGGAGTCATTAATATCAGAAAACATAAGCGTAGTCTTGGAGAGCTGAAAACCTGCAGCATAGTGCCTCTTAAAGATGCGAGAATGTACAGTTTTTCTCTGAGAAGTCAGTACTGACTGTAGAACGTATCAAAAAGTATACATTAAGTATACATTTAAGATCAGAAATGAAGCAGGCTGTTGTAAGTTGGCTCCTACCTGAGCAGCGTTGGGCTGGCAGATGCCATGCAGACAGTAGAGTTTGCGGCAGGCCTGACAGCCGGGCACCACCCCCGGCTTCATGTGGCTACGGGTAAAGTCCTGCAACTCGTGGTTGATGTAGAGGTTCCTGATGCAGCCATGGAAACTAGACGTGTTGAGGGTCTGAGACGAGAGACCCAGAGAGGCGGGCATCACCTCCTCAGGCATACCTGAAGAGAGAGACCGTTAGACAGAAATCAATCTTGGGTAATATATTTTTTCTATAAACTTCTGGTCCATGAATAGAAAGATTTTTAGGAGTTTAGGAGTGTTTACCCTCTGCTGCCTCTCTGCTCTTACCTCCAACGTAAAGAGGCGCCTCCCCCGTCACCAGCTGGCTCCGGCCCTGACTGTCCAGAGTTGTCGGCTCTCCTCCGTCCACCGACAGGTTCACCATATGATTAAACGTCACAAGCTCTACAGTGTGAAACTGCCCATCGTTCACCGTCTCAGTGCTGTATGTAGAGGGTGTAACACACATATTTCATAAATAATGTAACATAAATAATACATTTACAATGTAGGAACTTAGCACAGGGAAATAATGACAAAAAGCAATGCAAGCATAAACCAAATAAATATTATTCCCTGTTTCAATATTCACAGGGGAAAAGAAAGGTAAAGGCTCAAAACAGGTCACCATTTGATCACAAGGCACACATACAGTATAGACATAAACAACTCCTACTCATATTTTTACTTTACTTGTCAGCCATCATTCCTTCCCCCTTTTGTATGGAAGATTTTATTGGACTTTAATATTTGTAACCCACAGAAAACAATCCACAAATGTGTACTATGATGCGCAAATATGTCACTATCTACAAATATGTATTATTAAATTTTTGATGCGTGATATCCACAAAAACACATAGTTACTTCTACACACAAAACAGTTTTTGCACATTAGCAGATTGCTTTCTCGAATTTGCAGGTCACGTTACATTTGTGACTTCCTTTGTACGCATTTGTGGAATTTTGTCCACTCTGTACCACAGAGATCTGTAAACAGAGATCTGTACGTGTGAGAGCAGTATATTATCTACACCAGCAGGTGGCGGTAGCAACATTGCCTCTCATGAGTTGTAAGAATATCCATTGCAGTACCCAGGGTCATCTGTAAGAGACAACAACTTCTGCTTCTGCTGGACCACTGGACTCTCCTCAGTCAGTGTGTGTAGAGTAAATTGTACATATTTGCAAATTGCACTGTATTTTTGTGGATATGATTTTACACAACACAAATGTAAAAATACATGTTTTGGGTAGGGAGATATGTGTGTGTATATATATATATTTTTTTTACAGATCTTCACAGTACACATTGGACAAAATTCCACAAATGTGTAAAAAGGAAGTTACAAATGTAACATGACCCACAAATTGGCAGAGAGCAATCTGCAAATGTGCAAAAACTGTTTTGTGTGTAGAAGTAACGCTGTGTTTTTGTGGATATGATTTTACGCATCACAAATGTAAAAATACATATTTGTAGATAGTGACATATTTGCGCATCATAGTACACATTTGTGGATTGTTTTCTGTGGGTTACAAATATTAAAGTCCAATAAAATCTTCCATACTTTTGGCTGCATGTTGACCTGAAACATAGTGATGCCTCAACACAAAGTAGCACTGTGTAAAAGAAGATGTGGTAAGATTCAGACATTTTGACGCAGGTTATTATAAGTCTATTCTGGCCTGTGCTTTGTTTTATATTGACAATCCCTAAGAAAGTCATGACTTTTCTTTGTGTTGACTATAACTATTTTATTTATTTATTAGTTTATTTGACATGGAGAGTGTGCAATTATTAACATTGCTGCAAATGCACCAGAATTAGCCAAAAGGCTATTTTTCATCCGTTGTCCCTGGGAATGTGGACAGATGACATCGGTCATCATGTCATTTTGACGAATAAATCCCTCTTTTTCATATTTCAAGTTTTCCACTGTTTTCTCACTACGTGTATCTTTCTCTGATCTCTTTGTCTTTTCAGGTGATTTGCCATGCTCTCCATCTTCTTTTCTCTGCAGTTTCTTTTTACACAAATAGCCTCAGAGTGTGTGTGTGTGTGTGTGTGTGTGTGTGTGTCTGGCAGAGCGTCCTCCTCCTCAACATGAACCATCCAAACATTTAAGCACTCGACACCTGATCAAGTGCACATTCCGCCTCAAGTGTCGTCTGCATCTTTGATTAAACCAGAATACCCACACTGCCAATGTCATCTGTCCACATTCCCGAACACTGCAAGACTCGCACTGAGCAACAACACAGATCATAGACTGTGCACACTCTGAGCGGCGTTGCTGGGCTACAGGAAGCTGAGAGGCTGCTGA
>NC_060150.1:54378759-54386259 GCF_021292245.1 Micropterus dolomieu | reverse complement strand
CACCAAACCTCTGAGCTCGGCAATGCCAGGCCCCGTTTGCTTTTCACCGCCGTTATCATCATGTGTTTTCAGCTGATTACAGAACCTATTAAAATTATTTCACAACTTTAATTCATTGTAGGTTAATTAAGCTTTTTCATCAACACGTAAAGACGGTTGAAAGCAAATCCCTAAGTGCAAACATAAAACACTGAATAAAAGATCACTCTCCGTACTATCACACAGCTAAACCATCACTTGTGCAGCCAACTGTTTTAAAAGTCACACAGTAAATTAAATGAACATTAGAGCCTGACTGATACAGCGGCATGAGCGTTATTATTGGACAATTTTTGTTTATAATAATAGCTATAATAATAAACTTCAATATAACACTGCAAACAGCAAGGCAAATACAAATAAATACAAAGTATGAGCTCATAAAAACAATGAGATCATCAAACACTGGAGATTAAAAATTAAGTGAAAAGCAGAGGCGAATATAAAATTGCAAGGATGAAAATGGAAAACCACAAGAAACATATCAAGTATGCATTAAAGCTTTTTGATAGAAGAATGTTTTAAGAAGGGATTTAACAGAGGTTACAGATCTGTCTAATCTTAATAGGCGTAACCAGGAAATCTGAAATCTCACAGGGAGCTAATGTAAATTGGCTAGTACGGCTATGTTCTCATATTTCTAGGTGCCAGTTGTAACAGCACTGTTCTGCAACAGTTAGAGTATGGTAGGACTGATACCCGAGTAAAGTGCATTGCAGTAGTCCAAGCAAGAAAAAAGAAATGCACACAACAAGCAGGAGACAAGAGTGAGCAAATTTATAGATTTTATCTTGTGTTCTTTAGTCGTTCATCAAAAGTGAGATCTGTATTAAACATTACACCAAGAGTACAAGTAGCTTTTCTTGCAGTTCAGAATACCTGGCAGGCAAATAGCTTAGATAGATTTATTGGATTTAAGTGGAACATATAGCTGTATATCTGTATGTTTAGGATCATTTAGAAATAGTGGGAAAAAACAGCAATAAGTTTATTTTTAAACTGTAAAATTTCCTGTCACAATTATTTAATGACCACATTTAGGGACTACTTATCAAAGACTTTTGTTTAGGTTATGCATTTATCTTAAAAAAGAACCAATATAGTTATTATCAGCCTAAAAAAGTCAATCTGGCTTTATTGGAGATAACCGGTCAAGTCCCATCCATTGTTTTGTTTAAGACAGGGTTTGCTCAATAAATAGCAAATGTCAATGACCAAATCTAACTGAAAGTACCCAAACATTTATTTAAAACAAACAAAATCAACCCACAAAAAGGTTATTATATCAATACTTTTATTGTACTAATTTAATTTTAGCCAGAGTTCCCATGCATTCATATAAACTAAAATATCAGGTCAGCTTCACCCTCTCTGACCTCACACATAGCCTTGCATTGCGCATATGTATGCACTCTTACAATGGAGTGTTTCAAACATAAGAAAAAAAAAAGACTAGAAATATACTCACACAGCAACAGTGTTGTCAAAAGATGTGTGCCTGTAGCCAAATGTGATAGGCAATTTTTTATAAAATTTTTAGGGCTGACCCCAAATAGTCGAAGATTCGATGGGTGGAGCCTGAAACTCACAGTCGTAGGTTCAGCGAAACAAGGATAATGCCATTTTGGCAATATGGGGGTGCTCAACGTCTGATTTTACATAGAACTACCAGTTTTCTACCAATAAGTTAATATACAACCTATTACAATACCAATATAAACGTTTAATGATGTAAATAAACATGTAAAAAGAATAAAACTTTGTGCGTAAATAAATCCAAAATTGTAACCCTAACACTGGGTCGTCAGTGCACATGTGTAGACGTAGCGTGTATGTGTGTGGTAGCAGAAGAGGAAGACTTGCTGAAGAGACGGAGCCCCAGCTTTACTGGTGTTGTGCCGAGTTGTCTGCACCTCACAGGGCTTTTGGGATAATTTATCACCGTTGATGAACCACACAAAGAATTTTAAATAGCAGGCTACTTGAAATATCCCAGCGAGGAACAGCGACGTGCATGTATTTGTTGGCAGCACGGCATGCACGTAAAACTCGGCACAAGACCGTTGAATGACAGTCGAGAGAAAAGAGAGAGAGAGAGAGAGAGAAAAGGGTCTTCAAAAAGCCTCACTTTAGCTTCGGCTCGCAATCGCCGTACACAAAAACACACATGATTCGACTATAGGCAGGACTTGAAGATTTTGATTCGACTATGTAAATCCTTAGTCTGGGACAGCTCTAAAAATTTTACTTCAGTTAAAAGGTGTGTAGGAGTGAAAGCAACCAACTCCTGATGAAGGTAACACAGATGAGATCATTTTACAAATTGTGCATAAATCTGTTCTTTGTGATTGCACTCTAAAAACAGAGTGTCTAAAACAGGAAACAGAAAATGAGAAATAAGCTTACACTGCAACAGTACTGTTAGAAGATGTGTGCCTTTAGCAAAATATCATAATTCATTTCTTAAGGCAATGTTCTTGTCCGATTGCCCGGTGGTGGCTTTAAGTTTTTTTCCAGAGGGAGACATGAGACAGAAGTAAAATGCAAAGCACAAACATGGCATATATTGTCTTCCATACATTCATGATGAGACACCAACACCAACCAGCAACAAACTTATACTGAAAGCAACTAGCAGCCTTATATACACTCCCTCCTGCAGGTAATTAAGTGGTTAAAACTACTATCATTTAGAATAATAATTATCTATCTAAAACCCAACACCATAGAATAATAGAGCACAAAGAATGAACATTTACATAAATACAAATTTCTATCAATAAATCAATAACACATACACTCAAAATAATCACATAAATCAGCATTGCTTTACTCCCCCCACCCTCAGCTTCATGGTCTGCTCCTGCAGCTCGTAAGCAGGTGTTTGAGCCTACAACACTCCTTTGCCTGCGCCTCCTGGAGACAACCAGGAAGAGGTGAGTACTTACATTGTTTGCTTTATCTGTTTAAACTAATTTGATATCTAACTAGAATGGAGTAGAAGCAGTCAATGCTATGTCGTGAACCATGACTATCACTGATTGAGGTTTCTTTTCAAACAGGCAGGATGGCCAGACACCCCTGTGTTTCCTCAACCTCCTCTGGAACTACTCACAGAGAAAGAAAGTTATCAAATTTTTCACAACTTAGACAAACAATCAAAATAAGAATGTGTATGGCTTCCTGCTTTATCAATAATCCCCACCCAGATACTTCAGGTAATGGAACCCTGGTCTCTATTACATTTCTGTAGATTTTTGTTTACTTAAAGGTGTGTAGGAATGAAAGCAGCCACCTCCTGATGAAGGTCACACAGAGGAAAACACTTCCTTTTATTAAATATGATCTACTGCAAAGTGACAGTATGTTGCTTTTTCTTCTTTTAGATCATTTTACAAATTAAATAAATGCCAGAATTACACCAATTTACTTTCTATTCCATAGATTTGTAAGTCCATAGATAAATTAAAATGGCACGTCAGGTCACTTTGATTTAGAAAGCACATATCAAGTAAAATATTTTACTGTACAACCACAAAGTGTACAAAAATTATCAACAGACAAGGACATGACAAGACACGAAACTTTAGTTTAATGTACAATTTGTAGGTGTGTGTGCTTTCATGATAGGGTGGCTTCCTGCCAGCTTACCCAGACACTGGAACTTGTCGGCGGGAGTGGTGAGCAGCAGCTTGCCCTCCATACCACGGGGACCGGCACAGCGGGCGATACCTGGCTCCTTATAGCCGCTCTTCACCCAGTCTGAGAGCCAGAGAAGGCGACAGTCACAGTACAGAGGGTTGGCTCCAATCGCTCTAATAAAAAGAAATAGACAACTGGTCAGCTGGGATTGGCTCCAGCCCCCCGCGACCCTGTACGCAGGATAAGCGGTTGACGATGGATGGACAAAGAGTCAGCTGACTGACAGGGGGGAGGGTTCTGGTTAAGAAAGACAGGAAAAATAGGAGGAAAATGGTGTGAAGGATGGGAGGTAAGAAGTGAATTAATTGCGGAGGTCAGCAAGAAGCAAATTGAGGGAGAGGAAAAGAAAGAAAACTAACATGAAGGAAGAAAATGAATAAAAGACAAACAAGGGGGAAGGAAAGCAGGAAATAATGTTAAGAAATAAGTAAGGGGTGGAATGAGGAAAGAAGAACAACAAATTAAAATGGGGAAGAATGAAAGAAGAAAAATTAAAACAAGAAAGGAGGAGACAGGTTATGAGAGGAAGGATTAGGAATGGTAAAGATGGGAGAAAAGAGGAAATTAAAAAGGTAAAGAGGATGGGAGAAAGGGGTAAGGAAGCTGGATGGAAAGAAAGAATGAAAGAAGCAAAGACAGACATTTTTACACAAATTTTAAAAATCCACACGGTGGCGCTCTCAGTCCTCAAAGCTCTGCTCAGATCAAAGGCGCTAATAATGTTCATTTAGACCAGTCTGATAAGATAAGAGTCAAATGTGGGATCAAATAACCGTCATCGCGTAATGTTGCGCGCGCGCGCGCACACACACACACACACACACACACACACACACACACACACACACACACACACACGTGTCACGGTATCTCAGGAAAACACTTCCAGTCTTTTATTTACCCACACAGAATTTCACATGACTACATCACCATCTTCAGCCTATCACTGACCAGCATGTGTGGTTCTTGTCTCATTCACAACCACAGGTTATCTGAAGAGGCTTCTGGGAAGTCAACAAAGGCATAGTTCGAAGGACAGTTACAGCTTATTGCTTATTACAGCTTATTGTGAAGATTCTATTGGTTCTTATAACATCCTACGAGCCAGTCACAGAAGTTGTTTTACTAAACACATTTGGGGGGAGAATACTGAGGCAGATGTCAAAATTACTGCAATTTCCGTATCACAAGCAGGTTAGTAAGATGACAGATAAGACAACATAGACTATACACAGGTGTAATTTATTACAATTTTACCACGTTTCCTTTCACAGTATTCTTATGAAGGGTGAAATAACATTTATAATTACATCAACATTTTTTTATTGTTTTTTTTTTGGTGGACAAAAAAAGTGAATTGTCGTTGCCTCACAAAGCCATGAAATGTTGAATTTCCAGACTCCACCTCGACAAATAAAGAAAGCATCAGAGAGAAAACTCAATAACAAAATAGTCAATCTTAGCAGTGGATCTAGTTACATGAGATCATTTTACAGCCTGATTTATTACCCTGACTGAAAGTCAGCAGGATCTTATTTCATTCAATGTCCTGCTTCAGAAGACAAATATAATAATACTCCCTCCCTCCTCTCTTCACCTCCCGTTGACACTTTCCCCTCCTGCTGACCTCCATCACCACTTCTCCTGCCTTCCTTATTCCTCTTCATCTTTGCATGTCCCCACCATCCACCTCTCTCCTCCTCCTTCCACCCTTACTGTAGATCCTCAGATTGACTCACATGGGTCATGCTTGACTGAAGATGATTATACTGTAGACATACACACACACGCCTCTGATCAATAGACCCATGGGAAACGATTGATCTTGCCAGCTAATTCAATCCACCAGGCAGCCACTTGAAACCACTCACTCTCTGAAAACTGGAAGGCAAGTATTTGAACATGTATCAAACACACAGACAAACACACACACACACACACACACCTCATTCTGTCTTCAGTGTGGACAGAACCTGCTGTTAGTTGGTGATTATGTGTGTGTGTTGGTGTACGACATGGATATCTGTGTGCTTACAGGTGAGACAGGGAGGCCACGTCGCTGAAGATGCCCTGCTGCAGCTCAGAGATGTCGTTGCCATGGAGAGAGCTGAAAGATGGACACAGCTGAGGGTTATAAACGGTCAAAAGCTGTCATGCTGAAAACTCAGAGACCACAATGAGTCTGATTGGCAGCGAGCCTCATCGAGCTCAACATAAGGGGGAATATATAAGGCCAATAATAACAAAAACAGATGACGGCTTGTTGTAGTGGAAAACAACAGTGACAAGTATGATAAGTATGATAAGTACGGTGTGTGTGTGTGTGTGTGTGTGTGTGTGTGTGTGTGTGAGAAAGCTCACAGTAGTCTCAGAGAGCGCAGGCCACTCAGCGCAAGAGGAGGGATACAGCGTAGAGAGTTGTAACTGAGGATCCTGCAGGAGGAGAAAGAACACAATGACAACTTCAACTCTAAGATACAGTCAGTATTAACACACTACACTGGCCTACTCCATACATTCATCACTGCTTACGCTCTGCTAGCTAGTAGGGTGTAAGGATGTCAGTAGCTACTACAACAGTTATTGGGCAGATTTCAATGAAAGTGTTAAACTTGGACCCCAAAGATTTTTCCCCAACAACACGAGAAGTGTCCAACTGCAGACCTCATCCCTGGTATGCAAGCCAACTGGCACAGCATTGTGTCCCCAGGAGGGAGATTCATCACTCCCTTTGATGCCACACAAGTATAAAAGAGGGCCATAGCTCAAGGTGGAGATAACATAGGGTGATATTTATACTAGAATTTCTGAGATTAAGGTCACAAATTTACAAGACAAAACAAATTTTCAGATGTGCTTGTGTTATTAAAGGCTCTGTACTCTGTTAAAAGCAGGGTATGGAGATGTTAATAACAACAACAGACACATATAAGCTACTTCCACCAACCAATATGAAGAGATACTTCCTTCTGTTCAAACAGCAAAAGTGTAAAATATTGGAGAAGAACTGCAGACTTTCAGAAATGAAAGATGTGACACATGAGGGGCTTTGTTTCATTGCCTCATATCTGCCCAACTGTCTGAAATTTCCACCTCTTCTCTTAAGCTGTACAGACTTGTGTCTTTTCTTATATTATTAACGACTGAATTGTTTCAATTAATGGACACTGGCCATATCTTATCTCAAGCGGTAAATATAGCTTTTCTGTCAGAGATGGGAACATTCGTTTGGGGTGGAATTCTCATTTAACATGTGAAAGGGATGTTAGTAGGTGTATGAGTCTGTGTCTGTGTGAGGACTCACAGAGTGGTGAGCTGGCTCATGTTGGAGAAGGAGTCATCAGACAGGGAGCTGATTTTATTGTTGCTCAAATCTCTGCAGGGACAAAGGTCAATTCCAATCAATACACACATACACAGCGGCAGCAGTCCCATTAGATACACAAATGCATACAGTACACATACACACAGTAATAATAACACATATTGCAATCGCTCTCCTCTTTCTCTCCATAACATACACACACATTCTCACACGGAGACACACATTTTCCCAACAGAACATCTAAAAATGCTGCTAATCATTGATCTGAACTGATTCACCTGAAGAAGTTTGTGTTTGTGATACTATAATATACTATTTCAAAAACATAATACTTTTAGAATGAGCCAGACTTCTCCCCAAAGAATTGAGTACACAGTCCACAGCTCCCCCTGCTGGATTTGATCTGTATCTTATCTGTAAATACAGTCTGCATG
>NC_060150.1:54371624-54378659 GCF_021292245.1 Micropterus dolomieu | reverse complement strand
GTGTGTGTGTGTGTGTGTGTGTGTGTGTGTGTGAGAAAGCTCACAGTAGTCTCAGAGAGCGCAGGCCACTCAGCGCAAGAGGAGGGATACAGCGTAGAGAGTTGTAACTGAGGATCCTGCAGGAGGAGAAAGAACACAATGACAACTTCAACTCTAAGATACAGTCAGTATTAACACACTACACTGGCCTACTCCATACATTCATCACTGCTTACGCTCTGCTAGCTAGTAGGGTGTAAGGATGTCAGTAGCTACTACAACAGTTATTGGGCAGATTTCAATGAAAGTGTTAAACTTGGACCCCAAAGATTTTTCCCCAACAACACGAGAAGTGTCCAACTGCAGACCTCATCCCTGGTATGCAAGCCAACTGGCACAGCATTGTGTCCCCAGGAGGGAGATTCATCACTCCCTTTGATGCCACACAAGTATAAAAGAGGGCCATAGCTCAAGGTGGAGATAACATAGGGTGATATTTATACTAGAATTTCTGAGATTAAGGTCACAAATTTACAAGACAAAACAAATTTTCAGATGTGCTTGTGTTATTAAAGGCTCTGTACTCTGTTAAAAGCAGGGTATGGAGATGTTAATAACAACAACAGACACATATAAGCTACTTCCACCAACCAATATGAAGAGATACTTCCTTCTGTTCAAACAGCAAAAGTGTAAAATATTGGAGAAGAACTGCAGACTTTCAGAAATGAAAGATGTGACACATGAGGGGCTTTGTTTCATTGCCTCATATCTGCCCAACTGTCTGAAATTTCCACCTCTTCTCTTAAGCTGTACAGACTTGTGTCTTTTCTTATATTATTAACGACTGAATTGTTTCAATTAATGGACACTGGCCATATCTTATCTCAAGCGGTAAATATAGCTTTTCTGTCAGAGATGGGAACATTCGTTTGGGGTGGAATTCTCATTTAACATGTGAAAGGGATGTTAGTAGGTGTATGAGTCTGTGTCTGTGTGAGGACTCACAGAGTGGTGAGCTGGCTCATGTTGGAGAAGGAGTCATCAGACAGGGAGCTGATTTTATTGTTGCTCAAATCTCTGCAGGGACAAAGGTCAATTCCAATCAATACACACATACACAGCGGCAGCAGTCCCATTAGATACACAAATGCATACAGTACACATACACACAGTAATAATAACACATATTGCAATCGCTCTCCTCTTTCTCTCCATAACATACACACACATTCTCACACGGAGACACACATTTTCCCAACAGAACATCTAAAAATGCTGCTAATCATTGATCTGAACTGATTCACCTGAAGAAGTTTGTGTTTGTGATACTATAATATACTATTTCAAAAACATAATACTTTTAGAATGAGCCAGACTTCTCCCCAAAGAATTGAGTACACAGTCCACAGCTCCCCCTGCTGGATTTGATCTGTATCTTATCTGTAAATACAGTCTGCATGGGGTTTGTCTGCACATGCACCTCTTTTACATCCAGTATAAATTTAGGATTAACAGCTTATCAAAAAAGTGAGACTAGTTAATGTAAAGAGATCTGAACTTAACTGTAACTCTGAGGTTAAAGTGGTGATTCTCAGCTTTAAATTGAGAGTGTTCACATCCATATCAGATGGTCTTTGTAGGAACTGCTTTTATGTTAAGTCTCCCAGTTGTAATGCACCAAAATGTAATGACATTATATATAATATTTAGTTGCATGGACTGAAGTCTCTGACTTTCAGCAGACTCACGGTATCTCATGGTGAGTGTCTGTCAGGCCTGTTCTGCAGCCAGCTTGACTTTGTGCTGTTTTTTTGTTTTTTTTTGCTTTCAGCCTGGTCTAAAGCCGAGAAAAATATCAGCTGGATCGAGGTCATACGACTGCCAAGATCTTTCCACTTGTTAGTCCTAAAACTTTCCTTGGATACCTGTCTATATGTTTAGGCCCTGATGCCCTGCTGCATCGTCACAAAACTAGGAGACTATAAAAATTAGTCCTACACTGCTCACTGTTAAAGCTTGAAGTCAGTACTTAGACCTCAAAGTCTTTGCTTCAAGTCCAATGTGGAAGACAAGAGACAAAACAATAAAACTGTTTCTGCACTGTATATTCATAAAATAACTCCTATACTAAATGCAGATGAGTTCATATATAAAGTGTAATCAGAATAAGAGTGTCAGCGACTGCAGATGTGGCTGAGGGCTAGTGTTAGAGTGTGATGAGGTACATTAGCGTGAATAGAGCGTTTAGTCGAGTGCCTCTTACACAAGCTGCAGATATTTGAAAGTGGCTAACTCCTTAGGAACACTGGTGAACTGGTTACCATCCAGATACCTGAGAGGACAAGAGAGAGACATTTATCTCTTGTGAGATAATACATCACTGATTCACACATAATCAAGTCAAGGAGGTTCCAGATTTTCTTCTTGAAATGATTAAATTAAAAGCGACTCCTTATGACAAGAAAACATTAATTTGTGGTTCCTGCAGAAAAACACATTTAATTAAAATTTATCCCTCAGTCTTACACTGTGTACCAACTTTCTCAGAAACCCATAGTTACAGTCTGTAAATTAGGGAAGATAAACATCGCTGATAATAATAAATAATTTTGCAGCATTGGCTGTATACATATAAAGTATGTATGGCTAATTTTGTGATGTTGTGTCAGCATCAAGACATTTCAGGGCTTACCCTGCAACAGCCTATTATCTTTTAACATTTGTGACATTCTTCTATTCTTTCTTGATGATGATATATAACAAATATGCTGTGGTTGGTTTTTTGGACTCATTTCTGGGATGTCCTGACATTGTCATGTTTGTCATTAATAGGATCGAAGATGATGTGAAACGCAATTTAAATCGAAGGCTGCTGTGATTGTGTTTCCAGACTCACAGTTCGGTCACGTTGCGGGGCAGTCCTCTGGGGAGAGCCTGCAGGTGTTTGTTGCTGCAGCGGACCACTGTGTCCATACAGGTGCACTGGCTGGGACACTGCGGCCCCAGGGCACAGCTGCTGTCCTCCAGAACAGAGCCTGCGCAGACAGACAGGAAGGCGGAAGCTCAGTTTTCTTTAATATAATAAAAAAACGTTGACATCAAGAGGTAATATTGTACATGATGTGGTTCTCAAACTCCCCTCTAAAATTTTGCATTTTCTTTTTCACCTTTGTCTACATGCTCATCTATAGGTTGAGGTTATGGTGATGCTTTGAGGGAGGCTTTTGAACTGTTGCCATCATGGTATATTTGTGTATTTATCAGAGTATCGTACCATCCTCACAGCGGAAGTCAGGTACAGCTACGTCCTGCAGTGGGATCTCTCGGAGGAAGGCAGGGGCCTGGCAGCGAGGATTCCCCGTCACGATTCGCCGGCTCCGAAGCCACGCCCCGAACCAGGACAGACGGCAGTCACAGTTAAAAGGATTGGCCAGAAGATTCCTGATGGACAGAGGAAATGTAGAGAAGATGACAAAGAGGACAACAAAGATACAACAGAGACCCATGCGAGTGTACATGTGTGTCACTGACAGCGTGGACAGGTTTGGCAGCGTGTCAAAGGCTCCGGGCAGGATGGTGCTCAGCTGGTTGTCATAGAGGGAGAGCAGCCGGACGTTGGCCAGACCCGTGAAGCTGCCGTTATGGATACAGCTGATCTTGTTGTTCCTCAGCATCCTACATATACACACACACACACACACACATTTCCAACAAGCTACACACACATTTTAAAAGACACTACTATAGGAATGATTTTATTGCTTTAAGATGAGGGGATCAATATAAACTTAGAACTGATAAATTTGGTCATTGTGAAATTTTTAAGTAATGTGAATAAGTGAATTGCTGGTAGGTCCACTTTTACAGGTACTTTATTCTGGTTTATTTTCTTTTACCATTTAATATTTCTTATATTACATCCAGTCAGTTGTTTTGTTGTCCATGTTAAGCCTTTGTATGCACTGTGAAATCAAATGGATAAATGACAATAAACTTGTCTTTCACCCAGGAGTCCTACATCTCGTTAATTAACTGTAAATGTTTTAGTGTCTCTCACTTTTACCCTGTCTCCGCCTCTGTGTTTACATCTTTCTTAAGTCTTCTGGGGTCTAACTGAGCTACATACCTTACTCTCTGCGATGATGATTATAAGTATGAAGTGAACTCACAGCATGCGTAGTCCCTCCATGCCTCTAAACATGCTCCCTTTCACAGACTCCAGGTGATTGGCTGTCAGGTGAAGCTCCACCACAGAGGATGCACCTTCAAACGCCCCATCCTCAATCTCGGAGATCTTGTTGTTGCTCAAGTTACTGAAAGGAAGGAAGACAAAAATAATAATAAATAATAGGAAATGCTTTCTACAAGTTATGGTTTTCAAACACTGTTTTGTTTATCACAAGATCTATTCTGAGAGATTCAGGGCAATGTACTCAGTCCAGCTGCTGGAGCAAACTGTCTGCTTGTGTGGTGGAAGTCAACCTGGTCAATTGTCAGTGCTCATCGTTTTTGGAGATATGCTTTCAGTGGTTAAGTTATGAATTAGTATTCTTGTTTGTGTGTGTACCCTATCCATGTATTTTTCCAAGCAAGACTTTATAAATCTTCTTTTCATACAAGTTTATAAGTACTGTACTCAACCTCTTTTCTCTCTTTAGGTCATGGCAAAGGCTTGACTATGAGATTGTTGAAGTTTTCTGAGTGACCTACATTTTCTTGAGCTGCGACAGGCCTTTGAAGGCTCCGGTGGCCTCCAGCACGGAAAGGTCGTTGTTGTTGAGACGCCTGGGACGGTCACAGAGAGCAGACATGAGGAGGATGGAGCAAAAACATCATTAGCAGAAGAGTCGGTCTGGAATGTGTGTGCATCCATGCAGTACGAGTCCATAGACACATGTCAACATGGATATCCATAAAGTGCCTGTGTACTATGTGTTGTGTGTGTGTGTGTGTACATGCACTGGAGTGTATCATGAATCATGAGTGTGTCTTGCAGAGGACGGCGTTAACATTGCTGACCCCACAGGGACCCCGCGTGCTATAATGCATGCATTTTGAACAAAAGCATCCCCCGAATAGAAAATGACCCACTGTAACTGTGTATTCTGGAGCCAGGCTGATCAGCGAGGCCAAAATCGTCAGCTGATATTGGCATTAGCCACTCACAGATATATTGGTACTTGTGCTTAAACACTTAATCAATTCATAGAAAGATAGTTTTATCACGTTCTCACAAATATTAAAAGAGTATAATTCATTTCGTTAAAAAGTGAGGATTTGCTGCATTATTTTGTTTTCCTTGGGCTCTAGGAACTTGATGGTTATTTTTCAGTATTGTATGACCTTATAGAAAATTATAATAATCAACTGATTGATTTATAATGAAAGTAATCATTAGAGACAGCCCTAATCAGTGTCAATGTCAATTAATGTATCAATCAATCAATGTAAGAAATTGTAGTGCAGTAAATTGCATTAATATAGGATTTACATGCACTAAGTATATTTTAACTTTAAAAAGCTTTAAATATTTTTGGTTTATATTTGTGTTAATATCCTGCCTCTGATATCACAACTCTTAAATAACCAAATTTGTGAAAAAATGTTTTTTAATGTTCAGAATTTATGATACAGCCCTACTGTATATATTTCAGTCACATAAATGCGGGCAGACTATCGCACTTTTAAGCACTGATACAGGTATCAGCATCAAACATCGAGTGTCGTTTGGGCTCTAAATAGACTGTACATGTGTTCTGTGCAGGTGTATGCATTTATATCTCACAGCTCTTCAGTGGAGGAGGGCAGGTGTTCAGGGAACTTGGTGAGGCGGAGGTTGGAGCAGTCGACCACGTTGGCCTCACAGCGACACTTAGCAGGACACACTGGCTTACTGTTACACTCATAGCTCAGACGCCTGTCTTGAGTACCTAGACACACCAAACACACACAGGGAGGACAGACGAAAGGTCCATTTAATGTCCCTGACAATCCATCAGATAACTAACGGCATGAGTTCTAAACACAAACATTGAGAGAAAACAGTCAGACTGCAGATTTAAAAGCAGTCATGTCTTGTTCTGGAACTGCCCCAGTGCGTGTTATTGTTATTAAATGCTGTCAAGCTGTTTGGGTTAAATTAAGTGATTAGGCATACACAGTGTAGGCTTGACAGACAGTAAATACTAGAACACACGCACACAACATAATCACCTGGGATGTGGTACTGCTCCTTGGCTGTCATGAAAAAGAAAGACAAACAAAACCATGTCAGTCAAAATGCTTGAAAGGTTCTATGGAACAAACGCATACACACACATATACACACACACCTGAAGAAGGTCTTGTATAAACCTGGCAGCAGTTCACTTTAACATTTTTTAAATGTGACGGAAGACATGCAACCATCTTTCTCCATGTTTGCTGTTTTATGGAAGCGATGTGTCGGCCTGCGGGCAGCTTTCCAGGCCTGGCAGGGGACTAAAGCAGCAGTGAGCAGTTTATGTGGTGTTTAGAGAGCCTGCCATGGTTTCACTGGCCAGGGGCTGGCTTCACACACTGGCATGGTGTGGGTGAAGGAAACGGCCGGGAGCTTTTAGCCACAGGCATCCGGTTACAGTTGGTGAGATTAACTCACTTCATTCTCATCTTCTTGTTATGCACACTGTTGCACTTTCTAACCAATATTTTAAACCTCATATATTGTATAGTAAACCATCGCACATACACTTTCTTATGTCTCTTTGTATCACACACTTCACACGCACTGTGTTACTTTACTAGCCGTTTACCTACATTTATTATTAGTTTTGTAATTTTTAAAGGGGAACTTAATATTAATAAAAATGAATACTTCTGTTGGGTCTAAATCAACAATATGGAGCTTAATGTTTTATTCTAAAAGGTAGCCTACTAATTATTTGATGGCATTGAGCTGTTGGAACCTAAATATTTCCCTGCACTTTATTTTACAAGAATAAATGTCTAAAACCACTCTATAGGCAGAAATGTTCCTTAAATTCAATTTATACTTGACTAGATTTTTATCTTAGC
>NC_060150.1:54334543-54371524 GCF_021292245.1 Micropterus dolomieu | reverse complement strand
GGACAGACGAAAGGTCCATTTAATGTCCCTGACAATCCATCAGATAACTAACGGCATGAGTTCTAAACACAAACATTGAGAGAAAACAGTCAGACTGCAGATTTAAAAGCAGTCATGTCTTGTTCTGGAACTGCCCCAGTGCGTGTTATTGTTATTAAATGCTGTCAAGCTGTTTGGGTTAAATTAAGTGATTAGGCATACACAGTGTAGGCTTGACAGACAGTAAATACTAGAACACACGCACACAACATAATCACCTGGGATGTGGTACTGCTCCTTGGCTGTCATGAAAAAGAAAGACAAACAAAACCATGTCAGTCAAAATGCTTGAAAGGTTCTATGGAACAAACGCATACACACACATATACACACACACCTGAAGAAGGTCTTGTATAAACCTGGCAGCAGTTCACTTTAACATTTTTTAAATGTGACGGAAGACATGCAACGATCTTTCTCCATGTTTGCTGTTTTATGGAAGCGATGTGTCGGCCTGCGGGCAGCTTTCCAGGCCTGGCAGGGGACTAAAGCAGCAGTGAGCAGTTTATGTGGTGTTTAGAGAGCCTGCCATGGTTTCACTGGCCAGGGGCTGGCTTCACACACTGGCATGGTGTGGGTGAAGGAAACGGCCGGGAGCTTTTAGCCACAGGCATCCGGTTACAGTTGGTGAGATTAACTCACTTCATTCTCATCTTCTTGTTATGCACACTGTTGCACTTTCTAACCAATATTTTAAACCTCATATATTGTATAGTAAACCATCGCACATACACTCATGAACACACTTTCTTATGTCTCTTTGTATCACACACTTCACACGCACTGTGTTACTTTACTAGCCGTTTACCTACATTTATTATTAGTTTTGTAATTTTTAAAGGGGAACTTAATATTAATAAAAATGAATACTTCTGTTGGGTCTAAATCAACAATATGGAGCTTAATGTTTTATTCTAAAAGGTAGCCTACTAATTATTTGATGGCATTGAGCTGTTGGAACCTAAATATTTCCCTGCACTTTATTTTACAAGAATAAATGTCTAAAACCACTCTATAGGCAGAAATGTTCCTTAAATTCAATTTATACTTGACTAGATTTTTATCTTAGCCAGAAACAATGTGCTCTTGTAGTTGGAGCACCATGAATCTCTCTATCTAATCACGGATCTCTCAAACTGGAATAATCTTGTATTTGGTACACCTTGTCTGACCCTGACACGATTGGCTTATGATGCTTTACATCAAAGGAAAGTGAAGAGAGACGTTCTCATTGGTTCAGCTTTTTCTGAACAAAGCATTATGCAACAGTCTGCAACTAAATATTACTTTCATTGTCAATTAATATGTAGATTATTTTTGTAATTAACCGATTAGTTTTTTTTGGTCTAGAATGTGTCAGAACATTGCAAAAAATGTTGATCAGTGTTTCCCAAAGTCCAAGATGAAATCCTAAAATGTCTTGTTGTTTCCACAAGCCAAAGATATTCAGTTTATTGTGATTGAGCAGTAATGAAACCAGAAAACTGAGTAATCGATTATGAAAATGGTTGCAGATCAATTAATCATTGCAGCTCAAGTCTGGATTTTGTACTATGAACAGAGAAGTGATTGTGTCTGACAGCAGAATATCTAATATAAGAATGTAACTAATATATATGCTAATAGGGAATGTACATGACAAAAGGCTTGCGGAGGATATTGATTTTGCATTTCTTCTGTGTATATTTCTCTTGAGGGAAGCTTTGCTGTAGTTCAACATCTTATACTATGAACTGTAGCACATAAAACGAGACTGTCACTACCCATCTCAATTCCCACTACTGTCTTTATTTATTCTTCCCATCACACACACACACACACACACTCACACACACACACTAACCAGAGCAGCGGAACTTGTTACTCTTGATCTGTGCGATGCGTTTGTTGGCAAGGCGGCGAGGGCTGGCGCAGCGTGCTCCGCTGGTCTCTATGGGGTTTGAACGCAGGAAGTCAGCCAGCCACTTCACATTACAGTCACACACGAAGGGGTTCTGGGCCAGGTGGCTGAAGGGAAATCACAAGGGGGAAGGACATCAGTCAGATCAGACTGAATGGAGTGGAACAGAACAGAACTTAGAGACTAGTGTGTGTGTGTTTTCTTACAGTGTCTGGATGCTGTGCAGTGAGCTGAAGGTGCCTTTTGCCAGACTCTGGATTTTGTTGTCATACAGCGAGAGCAGAGCCAAATTCTCCAGATCTTTGAACACTGAGGCTCTGATGCAGTGGATCTTATTGGCATTCAGCAACCTGATAAACACAAGAGAACATCAGCATAATGAATTTGATCTCACAAGCCTGGTTTTTGTTACAAGATTTAAATATGGAGGAAAAAAATCCTCTGAAAATTTAAACAGGACCAGACTGTTTAGATGATGACATGACTTGCTTTCAAACAAAACTCCCAAACCTTGTGAACAGCTACCAGCTATAACTGAAGCTTCAGCATGTGAAATGCATCATGTGGTACATAAGAAGATATGGCACTGTTATCAAAAAAGTCCCATCACAGCATGTCAAATGTGAAACAGCTTTACATCTGCTTGACTTGGCAAAAAGACACATTAGTTTCCATCCAAAATTATAGGAGCTTTCAAGCCATTTGACACCTGAAATTCAATTGTGTAAATAAGAAAGTCAGTGTAAATGTCACTTCAGACAAATATATTCATGTTGTGGTTTGGACTTACAGCAGCTCCAGAGAGGCCAGGCCATCAAACACTCCGCTGGGCAGCTCAGTGATCTTATTACCATACAGAACCCTGCACACAAAGATGATTTGGTTTTTTTCTTAAAACAACCTGTATTCATATATTTTCGATCAGTGTTGTAGTTACTATAAAGTTTCATTATCAACTTGCATCATCATAAACAACAGTAAGACCACCATTCCATTGGTAAAACCTTTAAGTAGCTTCACACTCCCCTACAACCCTGCAGAGAACACATTAATGCCACATACAGTATAAACATATGCACACACACGCACATCTACACACACACGGCTCCAGGCTACACAGCGATTATTTGTAAGTCCTGATATTTCATAAGGAATCTCTGTTTACAGAGAGCAGGCGCCGTTATTTAATGAATTATTCAGATCAACAGAAGCTCAAACACACGCAAGCGAGGCAAACAAATGGAGGCATACAAGTATAGTACTGATGTATGTAAATACATATTGATACAGGCACTCTCATAACACTCAATACACACACACTATATCACTATCTTTGTGGGGATCTGCCATTGACATAACGCATTCCCTAGCCCCTTACAGTACCCTGAACCATCACAACTACATGCCTAACCCTAACCCTACCCACCTAATTCTAACCTGAACCCTAAAACCAAGTCTTCACCCTGACAAAACCACACGAACACAAACACACACACACACACACACACTGCATGTTACTCACAGGGAGTTGAGAGCTCGGAGGCCATGGAAAGCATCGGGAGCAATCTCAGATATCTGGTTGTTACTCAGGTCTCTGGGAATGAAGCATACATACAAATACACAGACTTTAGTCACAGCAGACAGAAACAGTTTCTCTGAACTTTGAAAGAACTACTAAATGCTTCATCTTTGTTTTGATGTAAAGGTAAAGGTTGTCCTATGGTCTTCTGCTGCTACTTCACTATCCCACTCTATGACACAGCATTAATCACAGGATGAATAAACAAATTAAATCAGTAGTTCCATATCATTTCTTGCAGCTCAGGAACGTATCTAAGATTAGGAAAAAATCTGGAAACTGCTAACAAATTCATTATTTCTTACTACATAATCTCTTTTCTGTTTTGTTAGAAATTCTGCTGCCGGGGTGTTAACGTCGAGATTGTGATTGAGAGTTTGATGTCTGTCTGGAATTGCCTGCCTGTGGACATCAGGGCAGCTAGAACAGGTTTCAGGGTTTTTAATCTTAAAAAAAAAAAAAAAAACACATTTAGCTTTTAAGTGAGCTTTTTTTTTATTACTTTACTATTTATTACTTTTAACTTATCTTATGAGTGGTTGTTTTTATTTCTGTGTTTGTGATTATTTTATTATTTCATTATTCACATGAAATGTTTTATAGCTAGGTTTAAATCTGCGTGTGTTGTTTGTAAAGACCCTTGTAACTGTACTTCGCCAAAAGTTAAAATAGGTGTATTGTTATTAGGATTGAAAGATGACGAGAAAGTATTCAGTTTTTTCTTTATGTAACACTTCCATGTGCTTTTCTCTGAGGTCAAAAATACATGAATGGTTTTATTGTTCATTTTTTTAAATCCCCAAATCAATTCACTTCAAATAAAAAACATTTATAAAGAGAAGAAACCCCACTTTATGAGATGACTGGACTGTAAGTGATGTGAAAGGCAGTCTCTAAGACAGCGAGAGCAGTTCTGCTGGCCAACTTTAGGTTTTTACATCTCTGATTTGGTCCGGCCCCCCAAACCACAGCATGTTAGATTATAAAATCCTTGTTCTGCTGCCACGTCAGTCGCTCAACTGTCATAATAAATTTAAAGACAAACCACTTAAACCAGCCTGGTAATGTAATCAACCCCCCTCTTAGGGTTTGGGACGGTCTCGCAGTGATGATGTAAGAGGACGAGAAGGATAAGATTTAGAGGAAAAGGAAAACCACAGAGAGACAAAGATGGAGAGAGAGAATGCCTGGGGAATGAAATGGGCGAAGGAAAAGAGAAAGATAGAAGCGCTGAGAGTGGACAGAACAAATGCCTCAACAAATGAAAAAAATGGGTACAAAGCTACAAACATTATTAGTGTGGTCAAGTGTGCATTTTTAAAAAAACATTTTCACCACATCACAGTGATATGCGCTTGATTCATCATACAAGACCGTTAAAAGGCCTCTGATGGCGACTAAATCTCCTTGCAGTCTGACATGAATCAAGCGCTCCTCCGTGCTAAAAATCCACTGAGGCTGATTGTTATTTAGAGCAGGAAAACCACAGCTCGGTGAACGGTGGAGACAGAGGAAAAAGGGAGCAATCCGGTTGGCAGATCAGAGTTTAAAACATGAACATTTTCCCAGAGGTAAGTACCCTTCTAGAGGTAGACATTCTCTAATCTCATTGGTTGAGATGAAACTTCTGGGGTGGAGCCATAAAAACACAGCTTCTGTGGATGGTGTTAGCTTAACTGACTTTAAACTACTTCCTATGAAGAAAATGTGTATTTAATCACTTGATCTCATGACGATCATAATTATACTGTACATCATAAAAGCTAAAGGAAATATTTAAGTGATGATGTTTAACTTCATGGATGAAAAACAAGTCAAAGTTACAACAAAAAATACTTTTAGATTAAATCTAAATTTAAGAGTATTTACAAGCATAAATCTGTTTTCTTTTTAAGAAGTGGTCGTCAACATTTAAGGTGGAGATTTTTAACATTTTTCTCAATTATAGTATGTAAATGAAGTACACTAATTCAGGTTACATTATGCGAACAATTAGTCGATTGATTGATTAAATCTTAAAGCTTCTCACTATCTGGATTTGCATTATCACAAAACTGTCAGTGGAAACCAATTTTAAGACGTTGGAACAAGACTAATTAAGTCTACCAAAGATCCATACATTTTCAGCCAATTTCTGGTGGTAGAAGGCTATGCAATGTAGCCCACACATCCTTCTCCCCAGCTCCTTCTCCCGGGGCATTACCAGGACAGATGGTATGTATACCTTCCTGTTTATTCTGAGTCTGGATCTCCTCCCAGTTTACTTAACTTAGCTAAAGCTTCTGTCACTGCTGTCCTACATTAAAAGGCCAAAGATGGGAAAACAAGTGACATTTATCCAAAATGTTTCTTGAACCTACACTGTTGTTTATGAAACTGTAGTCCTAAAATGTGTCTTTGGAGGACTCACATTCGACGAAGCTTCTTGTAGGAGGTGAAGGCGCCTGGAGGAACCGACTTGATGCCATTCTGCTCCAAACGTCTGGAGAGAGAGAGACAGAGAGAGAAACACACAGAGTGAGAGAGAGAAAATACATTAATAATTTGCCTCCTGTAGGATGTTACTTCCATAAATAGGCCTGTCTGTAGTTTCCATTCACACTACTCAAACATTTGTCCACATACAACATTAATTCAAAGCTCTGTTCCACTGTCAACTCTTATAGATGATATGATTCCATCATATCAGATATCTGATCTGTAAAAAAGCACGCAACAGTAATAGCTTTGTGCACTCTGCCATCACCGCCCCTAAGACTCTCTAGCAATAACAAATCAAGTCAAATGGACTCATGATTTTGTGACTGTTCCGTGTTCCTTGTGTCTAAGTTCTTGTGTTAGTTCACTGTTCGTTAATTCTTCTTATGTGTCTATAGACTGTAAATACAAAGTTCTTATTTTGTGAAACTGAAACAAAAATGCTTAATATCTTACAGGAAATGTAAGATATAAAAGTTTTAATTGTGAAGAAAATGAGTGATGCTTTTCCTTTGTGACATTTCATCCTAGATTTTTTGATTCTTCATGTTCATATCACCTTTTGAGATGGCACTAGCCTAATATTGATTTAAAATCACTTTTTATATATTATTTTATAATATTTTAACCATACTGCTCATTGGCAGTATTGCTAATTTTATACCAATTATTTATTTTTTTTAATGTGTCAAATTCTTTAGTGGAAACTGGCTGAGCCACAGCTAATTTTTCAAAGTTTTTCAATGTTTTCATATAACAGCCAACTAAATAGCAGTCTATACATGCAGCTTCAGTCAAGATACAACATCCCATCTACTATGTGTTTTGGTTTGTCTTGTGCAAGTCTGCTGGTACCACTCAGCCCTCACAATGATTTATTTTTTATGCCAGCAGATATGAGTTCATATCTCCAAGATGCAGTGGGGACAAGCATGTCAAACCTTTAACATTGAATCATAGAATGTTTAAATATTGGCTGAAACATAAAGATCATGTTATCAGACTTGTCCATCTTACCACCTGCTTTAATAAAATGCAGTGTGTGTAGCAGGATTTATATTGTGTGTGTAGATTAGGATCCCAAAACCCAGTGTGTGTTTAATCAAAGCAGGTTTCAGTGAATTAAGAGAAAAGCATGAAGAAGACATGTGAGGTACCATTACACTTACACACTGTAGGCAGCACTGCACTTTGCACTGCTCTTATTCCATTATATTATAACTAGTGATGGACAATAATTCAGAAGTCTCAAAGTGGGAAAACATGAGATCAAAAAATACATGACAACATGGTGTGCCATATGGGCAAAACATAATTTTATGTTTTTTTTAAAATTAATTTCCAGGATATAAGGGTATCTAATGGATTGTATTATGTACTCTAAATGTAAATGCTCCGTATTTGTATAGCGCCTTTCTAGTCTTTTCGACTACTCAAAGCGCTTTTACACTACATCTGCATTCACCATTCACTCACATTTATACACTGAGCCTAAGTGCTTAAACAAAAACTAACATTCACACACATACACTCATACACTGGCGGAACAGCCGCCAGGGGCAATTTGGGGTTCAGTATCTTGTCCAAGGACACTTTGACAAGTAGCCTGGGGGATCCAGGGAATTGAACCGCTGACCTTCCGATTAACAGGCAACCTGTACTACCTCCTGAGCCACAGCCGCCCTCTAGAATGGTGCTAAATAAATTTAATTTAAAACGTTCATATAATTTAAGTTACATTTCTGTTACTATTAATATGTTGGGACTTTCATTTAAAGTATGCGTAAATAACTTTTCAAGGAAGACATTAATCCTGTTACAAAAAAACTGTATTCATAAGAATGTAAACCAACTGTTTCTCAATTCAATAAAGGTTTTGCTGCGTGGTAGGTTTAGTATGGCTAGTAGCTTATGGCTAGCTAAAGTTAACAAACATTATATAGATATTCATGTATAGTAAACATTGCCGACTCAGTTTCTGACTTACTCGTCTTCTATAAATCTTTATATTTGCTTCATCTGAATACAAAATAGTCAAGTCAAACCTATAGCATGGATAACACAACATCTCAATGCAACCTGTACAGCATAAAAAACGCTTTAACTGAGAATAAAGGAAGAAAACTTGAAAAAAGAGGAGGGATTCCCTCCCAGGATCAACAGAAAAGCAACAGATGCCGTGTGTGCAGAGTAGACAGAAATAACAATAGTAATATTACAATATTGAACAACAAAATGACAATATGAGATTTAATTTTACTCTTGGTTGTTATTACTATTATATATATATATATATATGATGCACTAAACATAAAAAAAACAACAGTGATGAATAAGTGATTTTTGTATATCCCAGCATAATCCCCCAGTCATTTTTTTTACTGGCAAGTTGTTTCAGTTGAAATGTAAATGTAAAAGTGTTTTCTTCTGGGATACCCACATCTCAGTCATGGCCTCAGGGAGGTGGGCAGGGATGGCAGTTAGGCCCCTCCCTCTACAGTCCACGATGTTGTTGCTGCAGGAACACATAGGAGGACAGGAGCCGGATGCCAGGCTACACGGCTGGACGAAGGCACTGCCACCGTTGCCTACAAACAAACAATAAAAAATGTTCCAACATCAACTCCATCATCCACAGTTGGACCTCAGTGTGTTGTGTCACTGGGCTGCTGTACCTGGGCAGGCAAAGTCGCTCTTGCGCAGCTCGGCAAGGTTGAGGCCCCTCAGCGTGGGAGGAGAGCTGCACTGAGTGTAGAGGCCTAAAGCCGCCCTCTGCCGCAGCCATGGAGACAACCAGGCCAGGTGACAGTCACAACGCAGAGAGTTAGAGTGGAGACGACTGGGAGAGAAGGGAGGAGGAGGAAGAGGAAGCGACGGAGAGAGGAGATCAGGGGAGGAAGTGCAAGGTGGGAAAAGGAAAAGAAGAAGTGAGGAGCAATAGAAGGGGAAGAAGGTATAAAAATTAACAAGAATAGAGGAAGAAAATAGAAAAAAGAAAGGAGGAAATAAGTAGAGAAGAATTATCGGTATAAGAAAAGAAAAAATTAAATACAAGATACAAACACTGTGGCATTCTGGGTAATTTAGTGAAAGAACGTAAGGAACTTACAAGGTGCGAAGCTTCGGCATGTGGTTGAAACTGGAGACCGGAATACTACTGATGTTGTTGTTGTTCATTGTGCTGGGAGAGAAGGATGTAAAATAGAGATAAAGGGAGGCAGAGAGGGAGGAAAAAGAAAGACACAATAAAAGGGAGGCAGACAGGAATAAAAACAACAGAGGGAGCAAAGGAGCGGTGGGAGAAAAAAACATAAGTGGAGAAAGAAAGAGTGAGGGAGGAGAAGATTGGGAGAAGAACAAGTGAGGTGAAATAAAAAGAGTGAGACACAATGACAAGATGGGAGACAGGGGAGGAGAGAGTGAGAATAAGAACGAGCAGATAGGAATAAATAGTGTCTGAAATACTTCAGGTTTTATGTGATCATTCAGAATACTCACAGTACTTCCAGGGACCGCAGAGCTCTAAACGCCCCCTCCTCTATGCAGCTGATGTGGTTTTTATCCAGCTGACTGATAATGAAAAGAACACAACACCTTTCACACAGGTTCAAGCATACAAGAGTATCTTATGTGAGTCTATGAGTGCAAACTGGCGGAAGATAGATACAAAGGTTTTTTATTTTATCAGTTTAACTGTTGTGTGTGTGTGTGTGTGTCTTTGTGTATACGTTCACACACAGGTTTTTGAGGTCCGTGGCTCCTCTGAAGGCCCTCCTTGGGATGGCCTGGATGAAATTTTCACTTAGGTCCCTGAAAAACAAGGAAACAGAGAGAAACTTGCTGTGGAGAGATACCAATTTTACTCAGAGTTGATTGAGTTTTAAAAATTTGGTTAACACACAGCAATCCTTGAAAAACCTGGCAGCACGTGTCCGATCAGTCTATTTTGTCTGAATTTCAAATTTTTGAAGAGAGAGCTTATACCCAAATGCCAAGCTTTGGGAAAGATATTTTTTATTTCTGTAATCAGATTATTTAATGATGCTTTGGCAATATTATGTTGTTGTATTGCTAACGCTATTAAAGCACACTGACAATAAGAAAGTCTCCGTGTCTTCATCTCAATCTGTTAAAGGGATTCAGATATATTTATAGGAGAAGGAAATAAACATTTAAAAATAAAAAAAATAAAAAAGGAAACTTTAGACAAAACAATTTTAAACTATATGAATTTACAGCATTGTAAAGTTTTAAATCTTAATATCCAGAAATGTTTCAGGGCTCTATGCTGGTAGACACTGGGTTATCTTGCAGCCTTCACCCACTATCAGTCTAGTAACTTTCAGGCTGATCCGCACCATTACCAGCTAGTTTCATACCAATCTAAACACCAGTTCCTCTTTATCTTAATGTAGTTCTTCCCTCCAGCCCGGGGGGATATGGAGGGCATGCAGCAACCAGATTGCTCAGAGACCAGAGAGGGTCACAATGTGGTACAACAAGCCGACTTCACCACTGACATAAAGAATGATGAGAGGAATAGACAGCAACAATAACAACAACAGAACCCAACTGATAAAAGCAGAACTAGAGGGATGAAATTGACCACAGAGGAGGACGTACAGTTCATCTCTGGCCTGCCCTGGAGGACCTCAGACACACTAATGTCAGGGTCAAAACAGAGAGCCTGACAGCAGAGGAAACACCCACATACTGAGACTTCTCTGTGAAAGCAGATTATACTCACACAACAGAATGTAACACCGAATCTAAACCTTTAGTTTTTTTCTTAAAAATGACAGTCAAGAAATTAGCAAACCAGTAAAGTAGCATCTATCTGTTTTCATTCCTAAATATATTGTGTTACTGATGTGTGATGTGATGATATCGTACTTGTGTAACTGCTATTAACACCATACTACGCTACACTCCACAATACAGTTGGGCTAAACACCAATCATTTTGATATTTTTAGAGCCTTACCAGACTAAAATGTCAAGTTTGACCGGAAGGTAGTGCTAATATGCTAACAGTTGTTAACAGTGATATAAACATACTAACAGAAGGGACAGGGTCTGTTAGCTTGTTACGGTTAACATTCAACTTAAAGCACAGCTGAGCCAGCTATTGGCTGTTAAAAGCAGAGTCAAGTCAAAACAGACAATATAGTACTGAGCCTAACAAAGCTGAGTCTGAGATATCCTCAAATGGCCACCGTGCAGCAGATAAAGTCTTTGATTTATGGAGGTTGATGACCTTTCTTCTGGCGCCACCTTTAGGACAAACATTACTTTATTTGTCCCACTTGTGGTAAAGATCTAAAAGTAAAAGCTGGTGACCCTTATACAACATGCTGAAGTTTAGGGTTATACAGAAGCTACTTTCGGGAATAAAGCATAACAAACCGGAGAAGAGTTGCGCAACATGTTTAATTTTGAGGTATCTAAAACAATACAATGTTTGTTCATATTTTTTAACAACCCAACTGTTTGTATTGAGTATCCCTGTCTTTAAAGGCATCACTAACAGCTACAGACAGCAGGAACGTCTCTGCAGCCAATCTGTTTCCGATCAATCTTTGCACTCAGTTTACTCAGTTACAGCTCTGTTTCTGTCAGAGGTTCAGTAGTAAAACAGAGATCTCCTCTCTGTGGCCAAACCAGAGGAAGTATGATGGAGAGGCCAGCGGTTAAAAGCAGCAAGACAGCTTGAAATAAAATACATCAGATCGATAAAACAAGACTATCCATCCATCCATCCATCGTCAACCGCTTATCCTGCATACAGGGTCGCGGGGGGGCTGGAGCCAATCCCAGCTGACATCGGACAAAAGGCGGGGTCCACAACAGCTAAACTTGACACTGTCTGACATCTGTGATAAAAGCAGAGGTATCACTGTGTTGTTGAAGCATAAAGCTCAGCAGTGTCTGAGACATGAAACAACCAGTGAAGGAGGCGATGAGGGATATACAGAGTGACAGAACAGACAAAAGGAGTTCAACGAGGGTGATGCAGGTATAACTTTGAAAAAGACAGAAGAGAGAGTTGTGGTGGTTAAGCATCTGATCAAGACCCTTCCTAGTGGAGGCATTTTCTGACCAAGTGGGAGACCCCAGAGCAGATCCAGAACACAGTGATTATATGTCCAAAATGGCCTGGAAACACCCTGGGATACCAGAGAAGGCGCTGCAGGATAGGGATGCGTGTGCTTGTTTGGTTAAGCCTGTCACTCGAACTGACGAGAGCAGTGAAAGTGGACGGATTTAGAGATGAGTAGAGCTGAAAGATGGAAAGGAAAACTAGCAAATAAAGATAAATATAAATGGGTGGGAAGAAGAAAATGTAACACAGTATAAGTGAAAGAGAGACAGAGAAGGAATAAGGCATCAACCAGATTATGAGAAGAGTTGAAGCAAGAAAGCGATTGTAATGGTGACAGGGAGACAGAGAGAGAGAGAGAGAGAGAGAAATGGTTGAGGCTTGATAGAAAGAGACAGAGAAGAAAAGAGTCCTGTTGTACATACAGTTTTTCAGCTTCATTTCAAAGAGGGCTCAAGGCCAGTGAACCAAGCTAAATCCTTATTCTTGTCTGTCTGTCCCTCTCTGTTTACTCCAAGTAAGCTTTATATCCATGGATAAAAGCGGCAGAAAACCAGTGTTGTTAAAGGATTTTAGTTCTGTCTGTCAAAAATATATTTATTTATCTGCAGTAAAAGAAGAAACAAAACAGAGCTCAGCCAACAAACACTACTGCCAATACAACAGTATGTGGTTTCAAAGTTTGGTCTTCTCAGGAAACACGGCTGGAAGGGTTTGAAAAAATATGCTTCTAGTTTGAATCTGAACCAGCAATTTAATGCAACAAGAACATACAGTAGCTTTGAAAAAAGTTAAATAAGATGTGATGTTAACTGTGATTGATACCCATCTCAAGCAAGTTTCAGAAAGCAAGTCTCAGAAAGTTGATGTCAATACAAGTGGTTTTCCCCTTGGGAAACTGGTTAGGGGAGGAAACAATTAAGTGGTGACAACATAATGAAGACTGACATTGCTCTGTGAAGTTATTTCATCTTTTAAAAACACAACTGTAGGATATCCTACCCGACAGCAGAGAGAATAAATCTGTGTTTGTGGCAGAGCGGGGAACACACTGGGCAAGATTGATTTATCTAAACAAAATCAAAGACTAGTGGACGACATGATAAATGCTCACACAAAAACAAAACTTGAAAAATAAAAGCAGTCTGTTTGGCTGACAGCCAGCTGTTGTGACCACGTCTAAACAACAGCATCACATCAAATTAACTGCCTTTCTTATTACATGTTGTGCCTTATTCCCTTTTTCCTTCTTTCTCTGATTTGATTTCATGAAGTGTATTCTTGTATTTCTGCTTATGCTTGTAAAGGAAGTCATAAGTGCTGATTCTTTGGAAAATCATACGGTCAGCTGACAATATCAGGATAATGGGGCGTAGCACAGAAAAGACGAAGCAGAGCTTAAACTGTGAGCTAAACCTGTGTCCATTCCTATATTAAAGCATACAATGCAAAACATTTTGCGTTTCTCTCTGTTGCTCGTGTCACTCAGCAAACCCCCCTCCCCATCAAACCCACAAGAGGGAGCCCTGGCAACCTCATCCTGCATAGGGCTTGCTCTCCACAGAACTCCTCGGCAAGACGCTGGCCCCTCTAACTTCGACTACTCTGCTCAAAGTAGCCCCTCCAATGCTTCCTAGGGCAGAGCACCACAGACTTCAGAGGCAGCTGTGATAGCGTCTAACAGCAGGATGTGAGGCTAGTACACCGCTGTCCCCCCTCAAAAGTTATTCCCCACTGTTTGTCATCATGCCTCCTTGCCACTCGTCGATACAAGCGGCATGACATCAAACATAATGAGCCCGAAACGCCCTTCGGATGAGGCAGTTCTTCAATTGCTGCTGGTTGTTTCTCAACCATTGTGACGTAAAAAAAATCTGAAGCCGCAGGCTGAAGATATTGAGCTTGACTGAGTGAGGGGTGCTGCGCAATGTGTGCACGAGCAGTGACTGACACCGCATTAGCGATTCTTCCTTTCTCCGATTGGTTGTTTGGACTTTGGTGTGGTGGATTCGCTAAAGCTTTTTTAAACTTTCTTGGTGTCCAGTTAGTCTCCTTTAGGTTTTAAACGCTGAGGCGTCATACACTGTATAAAGCACGTCATTTTGCATCAACTTGTGAAGTGCTGCCATCTCACCTAATTGGCTCTAACAAGACCACAATAAAATTAATAAGAGGGAGATGCAGCTTTAACATACTTTACATGGCATGTAATGTATTAACCTAATTATTAATGAATAATCAATAAGTAAAATATAACATATTATTCAAATCTATGCAAACATAGAAATGTATGTGTTTAATTTATACTCACATAAATACTTCACATGCATCCACATTCACAACACACATGCATAAGGGCAGGTCGTTCTCCGTCTCTCACACACACACACACACACACACACACACACTATATTAAAAATGCTTTCCCATCACGTTGTTAAGATATCTGTTGCCAGGACATCAGGAGGCTGGATATGATGTTTACTGGAGGGAAACACAGACTGGTCACAGCTGGACGTGTGTGTGTGTGTGTGTGTGTGGGCGTGTGTGGACAGTAGGTAGTCTCATAATATTTGCTCTCTCCTGTTATCTCCTCTATTCATTTTCTGATCCCTTCTGTCATCTGTTGTGTCCTTGTCCTCTCTCTCCTCTGTCCATCCTCGCTCCTCTTCATGCTCTCATTGTTCCGCCGTCTCTTCTGTCATTTCAATATCCTCCTCCTCTGTCCATCCCTCCCTCCCTCCTTAGAGAGGAGGGTGAGAAAGGTAAACTTTCCCACTCGTTCCCTGCTCGTCTTCTTCTCGTCCATCCTTCTCACCCGACTAGGGGTCAAAAACGGGTTAGTTTCAGTCAAGCAATGTGACTGTTTAAAAAGGCATTCCTATGCTGGTATTTTCCATTACTGCAGATATGTGGTTGTTCTCGGCCACTGATACTTGAAGTTGTATTCAGTTGGTTACATTTCAGTTTTGTTGTTTATATTCTGTTGCTGCTGGTGTTAACAGCAAGTTTGTCTTCTGATTAACAGAAAGAAGTTAGGCAGCAACAGAGAGAAACGTCCTATCACATCTTAAAGGGTCGTCTGAGTTGCAGCCCATTTACAACGGCCTTTGCACTCTTTGGGAGATTGGATTGCTATCCAATGTAAAAAAAAATACCAACCAACCGACCAAGAAGCACTAAAGACGTATTACAATCTGACTGCTCAAACCACCTCAAATGGTCAAAAGGCAGTCTAGAGAATGTTGAAAAAACGTAAATGCATTTGACTTGTCAGGTGCATCTGCAAGCTTATCCCAAAGTGAAAGACACTGTGGCCTCTTCGTCATTACTGCTGTGGTAATGGCAGCTACAATTACACAGAAATTACGATGAAACTATCTACCATTCTTCTTGTCACTTACAAAGCTGCAGGAACAAAGCGGCTCCGGAGATATCAACACATACGGCTGTACAGAAGAAGTAACAAACTGTAGAAAGGGGTGGTGATGGCGCAGTCGACACAGGCCTTTTGTGTGAGAGACCTGGGTTCAATTCCCAGGGGGCAGTATATCGGTATTATGAGGTGTACCGATATAATTTCAAAAGAGATTGTTTGATTTTGAGTTAATTAATATGTTCCCGTAACGTCCTGCCAGCATTTGCTCTTCTCTCTCCCTCACCGTGCACCCTCGCAGCCGTCTACTCACAAAATCTCTAACAACATGGAGGGAGACACGGTGCCGGTCGACACTGCTGAAGGCCTGGCTTGTAAAAAGAGCAGACATACAACAGAGAGAGACGGAAAGAGTGTGGGGCATGCTGACGTGTTAGCAACAGAGGTACGTAGGTTAGGTCTGAGAGTGTGGGGAGAAACGAAACTGAAGGGAAAGGAGGCAGATTCAATAATTGAGTTACGCTTAAATAAGGTGGAGAATAAAGTATAATTAACAGTGAAATAAGAAAGAAGCTACTACAAATAGTAAAAACATGCCCGCTAACACTGAGTGTTCTGAGTTTTGTGAGCCTGTTGAGTTGAGCTGGATGGGCTCACAAACTTTACTTTACTGTTTCAGGGCTTACAAATTTGCTCCCAAATAACGAGACACAAAAAACCAGACATAATGACAAGAAAGTTTCTTTAGTGGTTTTGTAAGGTTTTCAAAGCATTATTTATGGGTTGTAAATAATTAGCTGGTGTGTCCTGGGGGGCAAAAAATCCAAGAATCAGCTGATGAAGCTGAAAGTTAAAAACACCACCAAGAACATTCTACTGGGTCTAATGAGTTACCACTTTCTTACTCTCACGCAAACACTCACACCAACTGTCTTGATTGACCCCCATCCAGGCAGGTCAGCAGACAGAGTCAGAGGATCAACATAGTTAATATTTTATTGTCATAGTCTGGTCCCCCCGCCTCAGCCTGACACACACACAAACACACACAGTATAACCAACTTAAATAAGTTATTATCTACACAACTAAGATACGGCGCTTAATATAGCTGCGGCCCGGAGGCTTGCTCCAATAGAAACAAATTTCACTGTGTACTGTGTGACAATAAAGCTACCTATGAACCTATACTGAGAAACAGACAGAGGAATGAAAGGAGACAAGAGAGAGAATGAAAACACTCTTTAGAAAAGAGAAAGGAACAGTAAAGATAAAATAAACTGAAGAGGAGACCCAACAGAGTGAAGAGAGAAAGAAAAGTTAAAACCAGATGTGAAGCACAAAAAAGAATAAACAACTGGACTGATGCAGCATCAGGAAGCACACAACTGTGGTTGACCAGATAACCACAGTTAAGAGAGGATGACCATAAAAAGACCTGCCAGTGACACACACACACACACACACACACACACACGCGATCCATATGATTACACACACACACATTTACAAACATGTCACATGTATTTATTTTGACACTTAAAAACACAGCCTCTCGATTGTGAGACATTTCCTTTGTTATTTGCACAGGGAAATTAAGAGAGAGCAGAAACGAGGCGTAATTAGAGAGAGAAGAAGATAAATCAAGTATTTACATGTTTCAAAAAGCCAAATGTAAAACATTTACAGACCTTCATCTCCAACAAGTAAAAGAACCAAGTTAAAGCAAGTTTAAAGATTTATATGAAAGCACTGCTCCACTAAAAATATCAACCACTTGCTTATAGCTCGAAAACCCTTCAAACCACTCCTGCAGCATAACACAAAGATTCTTTAGACAACAGCATGCTTCTAACTTTGTGGCCCTTTCTATTTCAACATGAATGCCACCGAGAACAAAGCCAGACCCATAAAAAATTGGTTTGCCCAGTTTGGTGTGGAAGAACTGGGATGAACTGGAAGGCTGACTGCGAGCCAGGCGTTACTACCCAACATCATTGGCCGACTTCATTATTCCCCCTTGTGCATGAAAAGGAGCAAATCATTGGCTGTAACACGTGTTCAACTATCTCACATATGTGTGAAATGTTTGGATGTCCGCTTACTTTTGGCCATGCAGTGTGTTGCTGTGGAGAACCTTTGAGTGTTTATAACATTCTGACATACTGTGTGGATCAACTGCAGAGAAGTGGATTGTTCTACTGGAGTGTTTTAAGCAGATTTGATGTGAATTCTTTGCACTGACTCTGGGTCGTTCTTGGATTCCGGCTGCTGTCCTACAGAAGGGAGCGAGCTTCAAACTTTTAAGAGCCACCTTTCAAGAAAACAGACAGCAAGCATTTATACTTACAGATGGGATTTCAGGTGGGGCATTCATTAAATAAATGGCTGTAATCCTTCCTGCTCTGTGTAAGATGATGTAACACAAAAGTGAGAGAGCTGCTTAACGACAGCTTTGAACCACAGAGAATAAAACAACCTAATCTTCTCCGAATTCCAATTATATGCAACTAATTTAATTTGTGGGAGAAGCACAATACTACCTGGTGTATGATTTTTTTGACAGTCTAGCAAACGTGCGACTTTAGTGAGAAAAATCATCTTGTTTTAAATCAGAAGCCCACAAATATTCATTTTTCCTCATTTCCCTTCTGTCTTTGTGCCAGCCACAGAGCTGCAGGCAGAGAGCTCCCACAGACAAAACACAGCATGAACACGCAAACACACCACACACACATGCTAAATATTAGCCTCACACAACATCCAGAGGAAACAAGGCTGTCCCTTAATTCAACACAATCCGAGCATATTACGCCACAAACACGCTACAACAAACACACACATATACACTTTGTAGCATCCTGTATGCGTGACAAAAACACATGTTCTTATTAATGGACACAAATATGAAAACACTGGGTTATCGTACATGACCTACACCCACTCTAACTGAAAAGGTCCATAGCCTGATGGCACGAAGAAGGCTGTAAGCATGATAACAGGCCAAACTCAGTCGGTGCAAGAGTAAATAAATACTGTAAATGCCTGCTCGATATCTCTAGCGCTTCAGTTTCATTCTTACTTTATGTAAAATAAAAGAAGTTCAAGTAATCATTAATAAGTGACTGCACTCATAAGAATGTCAGTACAACATAGAGTATTGCATGTTACGCTTTAAAGCAATCAAAAGTCATTTATTCTGATAATGAGTAACTTAAAACGTTGTCTATATATTCACTTAAATTTATATTTTACAGCCTGATTGTTGGATGGATTACATATACACATGTTTTGCTTTTATGCAAAGCGACTTACGATTTGCTACATATGTCAGAGGTTGCACGCCTCTGGAGCAACTAGCAGTTAAGTGTCTTGTTCAGGGACACATTGATGGATGCGCCACAGTGGGAATCGAACCGGAGTCTCCCAAACCAAAGGGATGTTTCTTATCCACTGCGCCATAGCCACTCCACTTCAAAGATACATAAACATCTAACTTTACATAATAAGCAAACTAGTTTAGGATTTTAAGTACTGCCTCTGTGTGTGGTGCTAAGAAAGCTCTCAGTTTAATCGCTGTAGTTATGTTCAATAAAGCCGCTTTCACACCGTGTCGAATCTTCCATCACCGAGAAAACTTGTTACACACTCATTTAAATTCATAGCAAAAAGCTGTACTATAAAATACAACACAACCCTCAAGCGGTGATGATGCACACCTGATGAGAAAAGGGAGTTTTGAGAGAAGGGACTATTCAGAAGTTGTAACTGGAGCTGTAGAATCACTTGAAGATCTACTTTCTGATGTCGGGAGCCCAGTTTGATTCTAATGGTGGAGGTTCTGCATAAATAGGATCCAACCAATTACAATTCAGAACAGCAGCTTGTCACAAACATTACATAAACTTTGTTCCTACAGACTACTACAGCTTTTTTGAGTAGGGCTGACCCTGAATAGTAGAAGATTCAATGCTTCGATGGGGTGAGCCTGATTCGACTTTCAATCTCACAGTTGAAGCCTCACAGCAGCGTTATGAAATGAGGATCATACCATTTTGGCGATATGGGGGTGCTCAACGTCTGATTGTAAATAGAGCTACCAGTTTTCTCCCCATAAGTTCATAGTCAGCCTATTATAATATACACTTCAATATATAATGCTGTAAATAAAAATGTGAAAAGAAAGAAGCTTTTAATTAATGATTTTAAAGTGCATGAATAAATCCAAACTTGTAACCCTAACCCTTAAGGTAGGGGTCGTCAGTGCGCATGTGTAGGTGTGGTGGCGTGTATGTTTGCAGTGGTAGAGGAACACCTGCTGAAGAGACCCAGCTTCACCAGTGTTGTGCGAGCTGTCCGCACCTCGAAGGACGTTCGGATCATTTATCACCACTGATGTGACCTCACAAAGAATTTAACATATCATTTTTAAACAGTACCGCGCAAAGACCGGTGAATGGCAGGCGAGCAGAGAGAAAAAGGTCAAAAATAATCCTCGGTTTAGCTGGAAATGTACAGTGTAAGTAACAGTGAGTAATAAATAGAGCCTCACAGACACTCAGATGATTCGACTATCAGTCGACTATAGGCAAGACATTTCTGATTTGATCCTTAGTCGGGGACAGATGACAAGACAGTTTCAGTTTTAAACAATGTAATTAAACATTTAAAGACCAAAAAAACAAATCCAGGCTCATTGTACAACACCTTTACTTAGCAAATAGTTTGACCAACAGTGATTACTGTGTAAGTAAAACCATGTTTCTTTAAAAGAGGATGTTCTTTATATGTTCCTCCACCTTTCATTTTTTCCCCACCTATCCTTAATTTTCTTAGTTTTTTCTCCTCATCATTCTTTCCTTTGTCCTTTTAACTCCCTCCCTCATTGTCCCTACCTCCTTCCTTTCTATTCCTTATCTTTATTGTTTCTTCATGTCTTTTCTATCCTTCCAATATTACTTCTCCCGTGTGAATCATTCCTTTATTCATGCCTCTGTTTCTTGTTTTTCTAGTCTCTAAGGCCTGTTGCTCTTTCCTTAATTCCACCCATTGATCATTCTCTCTCGTTGATTTCCTCCCTCCTTCTTCTTTCACCTCTCCCTAATCCCTCTTCTCATCAGCTTTGTCTGTCTTGCCCTCCATCAAGACATCAGCCTTCGCTACATCATTTTCTACCTCCCTTCTTCTGCTACTTCCTTCATCACTCGCCTCTTTCTTTCTCTCCCTCCATCCGCAGGGGAGCAGAGCAGTTAATTGAAAAACCCCACTGATGGATAAGAGAAAGGTGATGTGGGGAACGAAAACAACAAGGAGCAGGAGAAAGAAGAGGAGGTGGTGGAGGGAAAGAAGGATAAAAAAAACCCAAGAGGGAGAGAGACAAGATGAAAATGAAACAATGGAGACAGATATGTGAGAGTTGAATGTGACTGTCTGCCATCTCACACTAATGTTTGTCTCAGTGCCAATCTAAGATTAGTGATTAGCTGTTTGAACAGTCGTGTGTGTTTTTCCCATCATGCTTTCCCCTCTGCTCTCTCTGTGTCGACTTTACTTTGGACAGACATGACAGGGGAAATCACTGTTCCTGACCTGACCTCCCACAAACACACACACACTCTGGGCTAAAGAATAACAGCTGAGGAGGTTTTTGTAAAGGGAGTGATGGTGTCTGTCCTCGCCACAGATCCTGTTATCCAATGTGAAGCCGTTACCACAAACAGCAGGGAGCGTCCCGCAGTCTCAGTTTTAAGGAAACTAAAAATCTGGGAAAACCCTGGTTCTGTGTGTTCTGCGATGATGGATGTGAGCCCTGTAGATATGTAAATATAGAAATGCATACATGTGCAAATGGCTTGAACACATGCATACAGTATATGCTGGCGGGTGGACAATTTTAATGCCAGGCCCAAGTTTGTTTTAAAAGTTAAGGTTTAGCATGGGAAGTACTATTGGGAATAAAGTAAACATATTAATACCAATTCCAAATTCTGAGTCAAATGGCTTTGAGTGTTGTGAAGGGATTGCTCGCAGTGACATATGTATAGACTCTTCGTTTGGGTTTCATTTTGCATTTACTGCAATTTCAACCTCATTTCCAGCTGCACTAGGCCTGAACTGTGCTCAACAAACAAGCCCTGATAAATCAAGCCCGTCCTTAACAGAAAAAAGGCTGTACAGGTCGACTGGTCAAGCAGCTTATCACGACTCATATTTACGTTTATGCTAATGCCAGTGGCTGTAGTAATTTTCACAGAACCAAGGAGGAGGTCAGGTGATGTAGGATAAAGTCCATGTTAGGAGGCAGATGGGCTGTGTTGATGTATCAAAAAACACAGAACTTTTACCCAAGAGACTGGGGTTTGTGAGACCAAGACAATGTTGACTTACATAAAGCTTTAAGTTAGGTAGGTGAGTTTAGTCACTTACTGAGGTCAATATGTCATGTAACTTACATACTAAAGGTATGGTGCGGTCATATATGTTACTTTGGAGAACGGTCATATATCATTGTGGGAGTCACTGGCAATCGACCCATTCTGTTGTTTAGGCCAGCATGTAATGAATGGAATTCAGCTATCTAGGAAGGCTCTACAGTATCCTATACGTGAGTGAAAATTAGTGTGGGCGAGCACGAAACGAGAACAAGAACTGCAACTCCCTAGAGCAGCTGTCTGGTTAAAGGATAAAGCTGGAGAAAATCAATATTTTTGCTATTATCAACAAACCGAGCCCATTGGTTCCTTCTGAAGATGTAAATCTTTACAAAGTCACACATATATAGATATATAAGAAAGTTATTTGCTAAAACAGCTGGACACTGTAGTCTTTGGCAAACAGTCCCTTTGGACAGCATTTGTTGGGGACTATATTGTGTTGCAGACTTGTGTTTCCGGTAGCAGGAAGGTATAGAGGCTATGAGAACGCAGTTACGCTCACTGAGTGGCAGAAAGACGAGCAGCAGTGTTAGCTCGAATCAGCTAAAACACAAACAACTCATCTAAAATGGGAAAGAGCTGGAGCACTGGTTCTTTGGTAAGCAGTAAGGATCACTGTTGAGTCCAACTGCCCTTAATTTGAGCAAGTAATCGCTTGTTTTACTCCCGGTTTGCCAAACGCAGCCATGGTAACAGATGTTTTGCCACTCAGTCCAGCGTGTTCCGGAAGGGGAAGTGACATCAACGCATACCCTCTATGAATTGAAATGAATCAATGGAGCTCTATGGCACAGAGAAATAAAATAAATCAGGTTTTATTATAAACTTGCATTAGAAAAACAATTTGGTGTGCAATACTATGTAGACTAAGTAGTGCAATATATAAAGATTTGACCATCTCCCAAACATTTTACATCTTCTGCTACCACTTTTATAAACACTACAAACATTCTATATCTAACATGTAAGAAAATGCAGGTTGCGAGGCAGGTTCATTTCACAAATCACTTTAAAATCATCTTTACAATGTGTATACAAATGTAAATGTTTATGTTAATGAGAATAATGTGCTATGTCTCTATTTCAAAGTTATATAGACTAACTTTAACATTTGAATATTAGATGTGGAGGCAATTGTTACATTTAACTAATTATGGAACCATAAATTAATGCCTGTGCTTTGAAATTCAAAGTATTTATTAAAAATAAAAAATGTTCTTACTTCTTCAGGTATAACCAGATGGTGCACATAAATAGTGGGAAGAAAATGCAGGCACACACACAGATTGTAGAAATCGACATACATCCAATTATCTCACAACACAGTGAGACAGCAGACGCAGCAGACAGAGGAAAACTGCACAAATGCAAAATTATCACACAGGCAAACACAAATTAATGCATGTGCAGGCACACACTTTTTCCTCTCTCATACTGCAAACACACCTATAAATAATTACGTCATCCAATCACACACAACACACACTGTTGGTGCAAATCTCTGTAATTAGCACATGCACAAACGCAAGCACACATACTCAGACAAACAAAAACAGACAAGTATACTGTACAAATGCAAATACAAGCAATTATCACACACACTCAGACACACATATCACTCGAGCGTGCTCTTCCTCTCTCTCAGTAAATTAGTGGGGTAAATGGCGAGGTCACATTCCGGTTAGCCTCTTAAACAGCGGCAGCCCGGCAGCTGCCATCGCCACACCTGTCTGCTTCACACTGTTAATTAGCCACACAGAGAGATGCCAGTCATGAGGCATCATGGCTGCACTAATGAGGACAGCTCTGCTTTTCTACCTAATAGGAGAAAATCTCCAAGTGTCTGATGGGAAGTTACTCTAACCGCAAGGACACACACGAAAAGACGCATTAAATCATCCACATACACTTTTAATGTCGTAGAATATTAATATTTTGTGCATACATCTTTTTCCTTTGGATTCATTTCAATCAGCCTCATGTCTCTAACCTGTTTTTTTGTACTTTATTCACTTCAACATAACATTTTCAATCACTGCCATAACTGTCAAGAATGACAAGACATCTCCACATACCTAGCCGATCATGGCCTGAAATGGGTGTGAATGTTTAGAACATACTGAGCATATGGACGGACAACAGATGTATGACATCGTAACTGACACAAATTCAACCAACGGCTGTTCTTCTTTTGAACTGAAGATGAAGCAGTCAGTTGCTAAGTTACTCACTGACTTTCAGCCAAACAAACGTGCATTTTCTTCCACATTAAACCTGCACCAATTTTTTAAATATTTTGAACGCACTGTACACACATGCTTTCTTGCTTGTCTTCTTCTTTAGCAGTCTTTTTTTCTGGTGCATTTCTGGTGTATAACAATACAGCATCTCGCTCATCAATTGCTCCATAGTGGTCAAAAACTCCACATGGCAAGCAACCACAAACCGGATCTGAGCAGACTTTATTCATAAACATATCAAATCATTTTTGATTGATATTTGATGGCACTGTTTTTCCAACTTTATGTTGCTGCTTACTTTTACTGTATATATTTTTGATTATTGCTGTGTTTACTCTTGGTAGCACATTTCAACAACAAGGCTATTAAAAGTGCTTTACATAAACATAAAAGCAACTTGGGGCAATATAAAAACACATTAAAATACAATTAAAAGATTATTATTTAAAAGCTTCGAAAAGCATTTGATTTAAAAGGAGCTGCATGAAAACTGAACGCTGCTTCTCCATGTTTCAATTTGACTCTGGGGACAGAAAGAAGACCTGTCCCAGATGATTTTAGAGGACTGGATGATTCATACTGTATAAGATTAGAAATGTATTTTGGCCCTAAACCATTCAGTGCTTTACAAAAAAACAGCAGTATTATAAAATCAATTCTTTGACAGACAGGGAGCCAGTGTAAAGACCTCAGAACTGGAGCGATTTGAGACACTTTCTTGGTTTTAGTGAGGACTCGATCAGCTGCATTCTGAATCAGCTGTAGCTGTCTGATCAGTTTTTTTAAAAGAGACCTGTAAAAACACCGTTACAGTAGTCGAGTCGACTGAATATAAAAGTTTTTCCAGATCCTGCTGAGACATAAGTCTAATAATTCTTGATATATTCTTCGGGTGATAGTAGGATGACTTTGTGATTATCTTAATGTGGCTTCTGAAAGGCAGTTCTCAGTCCATGACTACACCAAGATTTCTGGCTTGGTTTGTATGTTTTTTAACATTTCTGACTGAGTGCTGACTTTTATTTGTTCTTCTTGGCACCAAAAACAATTACAGTTTTATCTATGCCTAGAGTTGACAGGAAGTAACACTAGTCTGCCAAGTTGTTTGTCTGAAGGACTTAAAAAGCACACCTGCTGAAGCTCTATTTCGACTGGCTAACCACACAGTTCACCTCCAGGTCAAGTTTAGTATGTGTGTGTGAGAGAGAAAGCTACACTCCCATAATTCTTGGGTTCCCCTGGGCTAAAGGGAGTTGCTAGGACGGGGCAACCTTGTACACAAACACACACACACACACACACACACACACACATATTCAGGCAGCCTCTGGGGATCATCAAAACACACAAAAGACTGTTACTGGGTGTGGAGCAAACTCTTCACACAACCACACAGAGCCAACAAAAGACGGGAGAGAGAGTGCGAGAGTCTGCAAAGTCAAGAAAAGAATCAAGAAAAGGAAGGGGTTGAAGCAGAGGTAGAGGAAAGAGAGGTAAGGACTGTATCAATCAAGCAAAGACCGAGGAGAAAAGTGTGATCATGATGATTAACCTAACAGAAAACATTCACAGGAAGCTTCCTAACATTTACATATGACAACCTGCACCAATGGCAAATACCTGAGCCTTAAAATGAAATCAGGTATTCGAACTGTAGCTGCACGTTTTGTGAAATCCAAATCTAAATGTCTTTCTGGTCTCACTTTTAAGCAGCTCCCACAGGTGAAGATTTGTAGTTTTAAAATATGAACACACTGTGCATGTTCGGGTCAGTGCTAAACTTGAAAACCTCCATCAAAAGCATTACGTAGGACGAATACTGCAGCATTCAGACACCTACAAAGCTCGGCTGGACTGAAAGTGTTGAATGTCCTAGTTAAGAATGAATTTGTTTTAATCAGAGGTTTTGCCAACTGGTTCAGAGCTGGATCAGATAACAGACGCAATAACTACTAAAGGACTAGTAGTTTGAGGGTTTTTCTTGACTCGTGTTTATTAAAAGTTCCATTTTCTTGAGGGTCCATTCAGATATGGGGTCGTTGGGGCTGAGGTCTGTGTTTAGATTTAGATTTAAAAATGGGTGTCCATGTCACGGATGTTACATCAATCCCAAAATGATGTGAACCATTTTTTGAATACCCAAACATACAACAGTTTTTCTATAATGAAAAAGAGAGAAGAGAGAGCAAAGAAATCTGCGAGGTAAGGGCAGTTTTGGCTTCACTGGATGAAGAGTGTAATGAGACAAACGAATTTAAGCTCGCTCTGTTTTTTCCAATACACCCTGGACAAGAACATCAAAAAATTTTAAATGAATCTCTAATGGTCTACTACTTATACTTAGGTAAAAGCAGGGTTAACTATTTAATTTAATTTTGTTTGTTTAGTTGTATTAGATATTGCAGTTTATTATTAGTTCATTTTGAATTGTATATAACAGGTGTTATATTTTCTAATGGCTAGTTGGGATTATGGTTATGGAAATTGGTTTGTTCGGTTTTGTATGTATGTGTTCAAATTATAGTATGCTAAGAATGTGTGTACAAAAGCACTGTTTTTCACAGGATTTAAAGAGACTATGGTGGGTGGGCCTCGGACCCTATCGGGTTGTCCAGGGGCATGCCCCCCCAGAAGAAAATTTTATAGTTAAATGCATCATTTTGTGCAAAATTAAGAGGCTATCTATGAAGAACTTTGCACTCTTGTAAACAATGTTGTGCTCTAGTAAACAATTTGATCATAAACCCATTGTAGAGCTAAAAATGGTGATGAAACAGCAACAAAAGTCAAGTTAATTTAATGTTTTTCCAGCAACCCTAAATCAAAGTAAGTAAGTAAGTAAGTAAGTAATTTCCATAACATTTTATTGCTGTTGTTTTTTTGTTTTTTTTACTTTTAATGGACACATTTAATATGGTTTCTACTTTCTGTGAATATAATACAATTAATCTTATTTCCATACTGGACACCTTGTTTTGTAGGGGTGGAAATCTCTAGGCACCTCATGATTTGATTAGGATTCAGAGGGCTGCGATGCGATTATAAAACGATTATTGATGCACCTTGATGCATCTTTTTTTCCTATGTGATTTCTGGATAATTACTATGCATTTAATTTGCACATTGAAATCTAAAAGAAACTCCTTAACTTAAAAGGACTAACTTGTTTCCCTAATTTACTTTACTAACCACAGCTCCTCCTGGTCACCACCTTCTTCTCTTTAATAAGCAGTTTTCAGACAGAAATCTGAAATATAATTTAACTAGTATCAGGATGTACAGTATGTGAACAGGACAGAGCAGTTCACCAGTTTAACTTGTACCTGATGTCCTCAACCCTGGACAGGTAAGTAGTAATGGCATACAGCTAACAATGTTTACTTTGTTACTGATTTACATAACGTTACATAACTTAGCAGCTGTACAAGGGAGATGTTAGCTCACGCTAACCACCTGCATTTTCCAGCAGTTGGGGAAACAACAGACTTTTATTAATGGACACTGACCCACTGCTCATTTACTACCAGACTGAAACTTACCTCCTTCGCTAACTTTCACCGTCATGTTCTGCTGCTCTCTCTCTCATTCGCACGGCCTCACACACAGGATACACAGAGAGCTTGCCAGGCATTGCGTGTCACCATGCTCGCACAATGTGCGATTTAAAATCATTACTTGCACATTGATATTAATGATTGTGTGACATTGAAGTAGGGTGGTTATTCATTCCACAGCGGAACTGTGCCGAATACAGGGAGAGCACTGGTCTCTCTGTTATGTGCGTGCCACAGATGTTTAAATAATCAATTTTTTGACATTTGTTAATCAAGTCAGAATCTTCCACATCCGCATTGCGATGCATCGAAGAATCGATTTTTTCTCCCACCCCTATTATTTTGAAAACCGGGTGTTGTCACAAGTGTATCCACGCACTAAATTCATCAAGTCCGACCCAATCTGATAAATAATGTTGTATGTGGTTCTCGTATTTGCGTAACATGAAGACTTCCTAGTTTCTCTTCAGGTAGGACTCTCATTCTGCAACACTTGTCTTTGTAAAGAGAGAAACTGACAGGATAAAGTCGCTAACCTGCTTGTCAGCTCACACTGGTCCGTTTCAGTGGATTTACCATAAAGGTTTTAATACGTGTGCATTCCAAATTTAGGAGCGGCTAGCTTAATTGCCTTCTCACAAACGACTGACAGAAACAGTTAACATAGTTACCTTAAAAGAAAAGTGGTTGTCTCGAGTCGGATGCCAAAGTGTGTGAGCGTGGGAGCTTACAGCAGCGCCCACAAAACACAACTTAAGAGGTCTGAAATGTTACTATGAGATGTGTAAAAATATTTCCGGTTCATTGTGAAACTATGGCGGTACAAATTAGCCGCCATGGTCTCGTTAATTAATGGGAAACACTGACAAAAGCCCAGGACAAACACTTTAGTTTAATGTTTCGTAATTACATTAAAGGGCTTGATCACCATTGCAAAATCAGCATACTCCAATTTTCCATCCATTATTCACTTTCTGTAATGTGGCATATTTGTAGCTGTGCTCACGACAAGAAGATGGATTTCGCAACAGCAAAACAACTTTGTTGTATTTTGCCGAAAAACTTAAAAAAATAGGACCACAGATGGCGAATACAGTACATCCATAACACAAAAGAAGCACTTGTATTGTATACAGTACAGGGATGCATGTGGACGTCACATCACACGATCCCTCGTGTGAAACCATGAATTGGTTTTTAGATGTGTGAGGACAAAACATCTGGGTGAAAGTCAGTTTAACTAAATGTGCTGTTTTTTTAATCTGTAAAAACCCAAACCACAAGCCTTAAATATATAAAAAGGAACAAAAGAAAGAATTTTAGTGAGGAGGAGAGATGGATATGTAGAGAGAGGAATTAAGTACGGAAGGTAATTTGGCCAAAGAGAGAAAAATGCACACAAACAAAAAGCAACCCAGTGTGTGTGTGTGCATTTCCGAGGGACATCAGGCTTTATAGAGTCCATCAACACAGCAGGAGGAAAAGAAATCACTGCTGCTGGAGGAAGTGCTAATGGCTCTGCACTATGTGTGTGCTGCTTTGTGTGTGTGTGTGTGTGTGTGTGTGTGTGCGCTGATTGATCGAACATGCCAAGTCCATCTCGGCATCCCCTGATGGGAGCCAGAGTGTGAAATTGCCAAAAAGGCAAACAGCAAGTAATCAGGACAGACACACGCATCCACAAACAGACCGACACACACACACATTCCTTTACCATTCATCACTCTCATATTTCTCATTATCTCTCTCCTTCACACACATAGAATCACGCACATGCTCATTCACACACGTCCACTTGTTCATCGTCACCTTCCTTCTGTGATTATGTGTATTATTGATGGCTGTTATCCACTTTACTCCCTCTCCGCTAAGAGTGTGTCTTTGTATCTGCGTCAACGGCTAAATGCATCACACACAAGCATACACACACACACACCACAAAAACACTGTCATAAATGGATCAATCATTGAGAAAAGTTAATTAGAGATCAGTTGTGTTTGCTTTTCTTTCTCTCTCTCCAGCAGTGTTTGTATGTGTGTTACCAGGCGTCTCCAGGCAGTAGCAGATACTTTCCCCATCCTACACTACAAACTCACATCTATAACAAAGACTTCAGAGCAGTGTGTGTGTGTGTGTGTGTGTGTGTGTGAGACACATTTAGCCGCATAGTAACCAAATGCGTCCAAGCTTTCGGTTATCAAACCAGAAAAAAATTGCTTTGTGTGTGTTTGTGTGTGTGTTCAGTCATCAGATTAAAGCTCGACTTTGCCTACTGCTCCTGTGGGACTCTGTAAGTGATTTGTGGTGCTTCTGCTGTCCGAAGGGAGAGTATTTGCAGAGTTTTCTAGGTGAGAAAAATGGGTCAATTTTTGATCCGAAAACTAGGAAGCACACTGCCAGAAGCAGCAGAAAATGCTTCTGTTACTGTTCTGTATGTGATGGTTTATTCCTTTAAACTAAATAGATCAAAATATCTATATACTATGTTAGCTGATATGCAGTGCAAATGTATTGTGGTATAATGTCAGGGTATATATGTACATTGTAGGGTGTAGGATTGTTGTACTGGTTACAGAATATAGTTTGGAGTGTAATACTTATTTTGGGTGTTTAGGCTGTAGAATTAATTTCCATGAAAGAAAATTAATTTAGTCAGGGGTGCAAACAAAACACAGAAGTAGTACAAAAATACATACCTACAGCAACTAACCCTTCTCCTCCAATCCACTAACACAACACACATCCATGTAAGACTCATCACAAAGTCAGAACAATCCCAGTTTAGGTTTTGTGGGGCATTATACAGAACCCCTAGATCCAACCTAAATTGCAGGCTGCAGTTTGTACAGAAAAAAGCACAGAAACTGATGACAAAGCCAAATTTGGTGAAATGGTGTATCGAGAGACAAGTGAGTAACAGGGGCTGTAAACTCTATGTGAACTTCAGCTAAGCTGTGGTTCTACACTGAAATATGGATACTAACACAGTAAGTCTCTTAGTCAAGGCTCACTCACATTGCATTCTTTTTCCATTTTATTGTGCTTTTTGAAATCATTATCTTTACTTTTCTTTGTTTGGATTCCTCAAATCAAAATTATTGAATAGAAATAATCACAATAATCTGTAGTGACTTTATCAGAAGACAAATGATCACAATGTCTTATCACCACACACACTGTGTGATTTTATGTGGCAACTATCAACCACAACTGACTGTTTGTTGTGGACTGTAGGAGGTACGACAGAGGGAGCAGGGTAAGGAGTATAGCGCTCATGTTAGATTTAAAATAGGGGAGTGTAAAGGAAGACAGTACTCACAGTCGAGACAGGGCTTCATTCTTCTGAAACAGCAGCTCTGGAAATTGACTGAGACGGTTCTTGTTGAGGCGACTGAATGGAAAAAAACAATAACATGTTTGATTGAAAAACCTGTGGTGGAAATGTCTCCTTCAATCTTTATACATGTAAATATGTGTGAATGTCTGTGTGTGCTCTCACAGTCTCTCCAGCTCCTTCAGTTCATCGAAAGCTCCTCTCTCAACATTACTGATCTGGTTCTCCATCAGATGACTGCAATAAAAAAACATTATCGTTCATCATTTCTTATCACAACACAAGGTTGTATAACAAGATGTAATTCCTATTATGCTACTCACAAAAACCAATGTATATACAGTAGATGGGTCCACCCAAAGGGAGTTCTCATCTGCCACAGAAAACACAGCCTTTTCCTTATGTTCTCTGTGATGTCACAGCAAAATGCGCGTCATAATGCTCGCCTAGCGGCTAGTCCAACCCCGGTGGGAAAACACTCTGAGCTGCAGCACACAGTGACAAGAAGTCAACCTGCTGCTGCTCCTCTCCCTTCCAAACACTAGCTACCCTCCAGGCAGTCAGTGGAAATAAAAATGTTACTGTGATGTAGAGACAGAGCTGTTAAAACTTTATGTATGAAAGATACTTTTCTTACAGATTAATAACTCACCACTGGCTAGTCGTCCTTGACTAGGAACTGCCAAAGTCCATATAGGCATGTCATGCCACTTGGCCACCATCTTGGCAACGCGTCAGGGCAACTATTTTGGACTAACAAGACCAGGCTCCTATCTGAATGGGGAGAACTGCACTTTCACTGGTCATCGGGACATAAAAACTACATGAATAGAATTTGCAATAAAATCTGATGAAAATTTCATAAGTTTGACAACTTTGCCCCAAAATAAGGTTTACAAAGAGTTTTTCCTCGATCAGTTATACTTCTACTAAGCATGCGTCACCGCTTCCGCGCATGCGCAGTGGAAGAATAACAGACGCTTACGTCAGTGGAACCACAAGATTGGCTGAAATATGATTGCTGCTTTGGCTATTAAAAGCAGAAGATTGGCTTTCTAGCGGGAGGGACGGGATAACCGCCATCTTTGCTGTTACGGGCTTTCCCCGTATAGATGGATTGAGGATGTGATTGAGTGGCGTGTCTCCTCTAAAATGTCTCTGGAACTGCGCATGTGCAACTCCCAACAAAGATCTTGTAGAGGTAAGATGTATCACTCCATAGCTAAAACGGAGCTTTCAACACACAGGGTGGAAAGAGGTCTTGCAGCAATGTGCAGTATGACAAAAATATGGTGTTTATTAAAAATAAAACAATGTTAACCTGTTCTGGTACAACCCCTAAATAAAATGATGAACTTGAAAATTAGCATAATATGACAACTTTAAGAATCGATTCAGAGACTTACTCGTATTATAGTCTTGAAGCAGTGCAAATGGCAAAGCAGCAAATACACAGTTGCACCAAAATAACCACAAAGCTTATTAAATAAATATTTGGCCATTTGACCACATTAAAAACATTATTCAGGCATACAGTGTTTATCGTTAGTAAACATCAGTAACATCAGCGCATCAAGCAAATTATTCGAAACTAATTATGACAAGAGGGTGGCATCAATTTGCCATTTGGTTAAAAAAAAAAAAAAAAAGAGAGCACTTCATTATTTTTTGAAGACATTATAAGCAAACTGATTTTATTCATTAAACCCAGGCTGTGCACAAAGCAAAACAAAAGACAAAATATAACATCCATCACCCTGTCATTAATCAAATTGAAAAAACAAAGCCTCAACACACATTATTTCACCCACAGTTGCTGCTGGGATCTGCGCATTTGACAAATACACTCCACAGACTCCCACATCATAAACCTCTGGTGTAACACTCAATCCCCTCCTGACGGCAACGAGCCCCAGGCTCCCAGCAGGCTGCTAATCTGTTTTTAGCAGGCCTCCGGAGATGTCATTAGTTCCTGGCATGTCATCCTTTTCACACCTCACGTCCATCACTGGCACTCAGCACAGTCCCACTCCTCAGGTTAACAGAGGAAACCACCATCAGCGCAGCTTCTCCCAGAGGGCACTGTGCTTCCAGGTCAAAAGGTCACAGATAAACCCCTCCCTGTTGTAAATTTGACTGACACTGACACCGCACAAGCACCTCTGGGTGGCTCATGTGTCACTGCTGAGCTTTAGCATCATTCTGTTCCCTCTGGCTTTTTGACGGCACTACAAGATTCTCACATCCCTATGAGACCTAAAACTAGCAAAGAAATGTGGGAAAGAATCTCTGCTGAATACCGACAATCTTTTGCCCTGTCAACAAAGAGCCTGACAGCTCTGAGAGAAGGTTTAGGGCTCTGTATATATTTCCGCATAACACTGACATCTAAAACGTAATTTGGCAAACACTTTGGTAAAACTGGGGTGACTGACGCTCTGAACGAGAATTCAGCGGATGAGAAGCTAAATTCTAGGTGAACCAAGGGCGTCACTTTGTGTTGAAAAGAGGTGGGGACATAAGGGCTCAGATTAGGAGCGTGATGATACATTTGGGTCATGAGACGTGACGATGTAGGAGAATTTTGAATAAGTATTTGATGCTGAAATATATGAGCAGGGGGTCAGTTTTTGAGCAACACGTAATTTCCTGCATTCTGGAGACATTTTCTGCACCAATTTATGGTGGAAATGTCTTTTTTTATATGAAGGGAAACTATATTTAAATTGCATTGCATGTTTTCTTATTGTGCAAATAAACCTTTCTCAAAGCATTTTCATTTCTTGCTGCACACTTGGGGACTAAATCAGCCATTTCAAACTGTGGTGAGGCCTTGTCCCCAGCATCCCCAGTGTAAATGACACCATATGAGCTGAGCGAGTAAATGTGGCTGTGACTTACAGGACTCTGAGGTGTTTGAGACCAGAGAAGTCTGTCTTGCTGATGACTGTCAGGTTGTTTCCGTTCAGATCACTAAAAAACAAACAAAGACAACAGCAGTTTAGAGAACAGGATGTAAACCGAGTACATTCATTTAATCAATGGCATGAGAAATGCACACTATAACATGAAAGAGAAATGTTAATACTGACGTGTGTGCATATCAAACACAAAAACACAACTACATAAATGTTAATATATTAATATTGTGAGAAAATATTGATTTAAATTGATCTTCATAAGAACGGAAGACACAGCTTTTAAAAGTTGCCACCAAAAACAGTACAGACGCAACATTACTAGTCAACATTGGTTACACTTCAACAGGACCGCCCAAAAGATGCGAAAAAAAATCTGTCATCTTCTGTTTCTTACACTCATAGAATAAATGCATTTTGTATGAAATGGACATAAATTATGACTCAACCACCCATTTTGTGCACCTTTAGTGCGGTCTCACAACAGCGGTGTCATGTTGCTAACAGAACTTCAAGAGCCAACTCCTAAAAAAAAGCAGCAATCTTGTCACATCGGGACATCAAGCTACTGGACCTTGACTACGGTCTTCTGTCTGCAGAGTAGTGTATTGCACTTTATTCTCTCACTTTTGAAAATATGTTACTGGCCAAATTTAAAGGAATTCTCAAGTCAAAAATTTGTGTATGGTTGTAGTCACTTTAAGAGTGGGATGCTAGCAGTCACTTTGCCAGGTAATTTGATATCATCCTCAAGCTCTAATTTATTCCGAAAATCCAATTTGGTGATGCAGGCTTTCATGGCTTATCAGCCGCTGTGGTCTGCAGCCAAAAAGTGAACTTCTGATTGAAAAAGTGTGGCAGATTAAGCTGCACTGGAACTCGCTTTCTACAAGTTGTTTTAACGGAAAAAGAAATCATACAAGCAAAGCTCTCTTCAAAGTCGGATTCTACCACTACTTAAGTGTTTCCTCGAGGACACTTTCTTTGAATTTACACTGTAAAAACATCTCTGTCCTGTAAAGTTATTTTCTCTCAGTTCGCAGTGAAGAAAGTCTGTTCTAAGAGAGTTCACTTTGAGGACAATCTGATTGTTCTTTTTTTTTTATTATTACCTTAAATCAGCTGATGTCAGCTTAAAGTAGCAAGAAAACCGAGGAAACAGACTTTTGTTCAAACAGACTGTATGAGATTCCTTCCAAGATGAAACAGCTACTGTTTGACAAGAGTATCATGTTCATCCCCAACTCAAACTGACATGCTCTCCAATCATTTTTTCAACTGCTCTCTGTAAAAGCTTCACTCTACTGTTGCACTTACACAAGTGACTCAAGGTAGAGGATTCAGATAAATGTCATTTTATAGACACATTTTAGGTATAAACTGTTGTCAGTGTGTGATATGTGACAGGCAGGCCGTATATCCAACAGCGTCGCAGAGGCTGCTCCTAGCGGGAGGGGTTTAATGCTATGACCACATTGTCTACTTTGATGGACGGCTGCGAAGAAAGACAGGGGATGATGTCACTCTTCCCACGAGGCTTTGTGGAAGGAGAGGTAAACTGAACCCTGTGCTAGTACCGGTGTGTTTATGTGTGTGTTTGTGTGTGTGTAGAGTGTCATGTTCCTGTACTATGTAAAGGGTGGAACAGAGTGTGACCTTGTCCGTTCTGCATGACACTGAACCAAACAGTGCCGGCATATTGTTGTCCCAGTGATTTTAGATAGCATGCTGGCGTTCCGTAGGCAAAAGAGGCATGACGTGTAACACAACAGCGGCGGCGTCTAGTGTGAAGCATAACCTTGTTTTCTCAACGCAATATTTCCCCCCACCAGGTTTTTAAACTCTCACATGATGCACACCAGCTTTGAGTCAAGTCCTGCCCCCTACTCTGCCTCTGATAGGCCACCACTAACCCTAACCAACAGAGGCAATGAGTACTAGCCAAATAAGATGAGAGTTGTTTAAAATCTGGTGGGGAAGCAATAATGCTTTCTAAACAATAATAACATTTTCAGTTGCTGTAGGTTAGCTGCTAACTTCTTTTTCTAGTTAGCTGCCAACTGCTGCTGCTAACTTCTTTATAAATCCCCTAGTGGTGGGTCGCACACGACATGTCAATAAAATGTCACACCCTTGTCCTGTCCTGACTATTGATACAGAAATGTTTCTATATCCTTCCAGCTCCCCCATTATACACAGCCGTCGTCTCCGTTTACGGAATAACGGTGCAACATTCCCACCTTGAACAGGCTATATACAAGGTAACTTGTTTGTTTCCCCAGACAGTGTTTCCTTGCACAGCTGCTGCGGAGTGATAGAAAAGCAAGAGGAATTAGTACTATAAAGGCTGTAACTTTGGAATATGCCCATTTGATTTGACTAACTCACACAGTGTGTGACAAGTGCGCGTCTGCAAAAGTATATTCGCTAGGTAACAAATTAGGGCCAAATCATCTCTACTGAGACCAGAATGTACTTCCTAAAGAAACTTGGATTTTGCTAAGGCCGCAAGTAAAAAGTATTTTCATTATCGATGAGTTATTTTAATGATTAATTGATTAATCATTTTGTATATAAAGTGTTGTAAAACAATGAAATATGCTTAATAGTATTTCAATGGGCGATAGGTTCCACTAGTTGTGATTTATTTCAGCCTGCTGCTGACTTGCTGATTGGCTTCACTGTATTTTGCAGACGAGTAGTGTTAAATTTGAAGGTATGTGCACAACCAATACACCTCGTTCTATTGCGAATAAATCGCATTCATTAAACGATCTTTTCACAAGGGAAGGCCTGGATATTATGTGTTTGTCAGAGACATGGCAGAGAGAGGACGAGCTTATTCATTTAAATGAGCTCTGCCCAGTGGGTTGCTCTGCTATTGGGAGGCCCCGTCCCTCTCGTCGCGGTGGTGGACTGGCTATTGTGCACAAGGATTTCCACAAATGTAATGAAATTTTGCCCCAAAAATTTTCTTCTTTTGAATTGCAGATGGTAAAGGTGGGTTTTTTATCCCCCTTCTACTGTATT